>NW_022589800.1:2535647-2688174 GCF_004348235.1 Phoca vitulina
TGCATGAACACGAGAGGGCAGGTGAGGCCAGGTGAGGCCAGGTGAGGGCCTGGGGTGGAGGTGGTACCACCTGCTATGCATCTGGGCAGGTGGAGTTGCTGGAAGCCAAGGTGTAGGCAGAGGAGTGTTTGGTGGGGAGGGAGCATGCTGAGGGCCCTGCGGCAGGGCCACCTGTGCTACTGCATGGCAGACAATGGCCATGGCCTGGCCTGCAGCAGGAGAGGGGGACAGGGGGACAGCGGGGGCGGGACAGGGGGACAGTGGGGCGGCGGGACAGGGGGACAGCAGGACAGGGGACAGCGGAATGGTGGGATGGTGGGACAGCAGGACAGTGGGGTGGTGGGACAGCGGGACAGCAGGACAGGGGGACAGTGGGACGGCAGGACAGGGGACAGCGGGACAGTGGGACAGGGGACAGCGGGACAGGGGGACAGGGGGATAGCAGGATGGTGGGATGCGACAGCGGGATGGCAGGACAGGGGACAGCGGGACAGCGGGACAGCGGGACGGCAGGACAGGGGACAGCGGGACGGTGGGACAGTGGGACGGCAGGACGGGAGCAGCAGGATGACGGGATAGTGGGACGGCGGGACAGGGGACAGTGGGGTGGCAGGACAGGGGACAGCGGGACGGCGGGACAGGGGACAGCGGGACAGCAGGACAGCGGGATGGCGGAACAGGGGACAGCGGGACGGTGGGACAGGGGACAGCGGGATGGCGGGAGCGCTCTGCCGCTTATTCATCGCATGCTCTCGGTAGGTCAGTTCATCTGTGACCCAGCGTTTCCTGGAAGAGGGAGTGCGGAGCCTTGTAGCAGCGTGGCAGAGCTCTGGGGGTGATGAAGGGAGAGACCCACCCAGCAGCCGGCTGCCTGGAGGTGTCCAGCGCCTAGCAGCCGAGGTCGCGCTGCCGTCCACCCGCACGGGGTGGAGCAGGGGCAGACGCTGACCCCAGCGTGCCTGGGGTCCCATTCCTGCTGCGCCGCTTCCAGGCTGGGTTACCCTGGGCGGGTCACTTGACTGCTCTGTGCTTTCAGGCTCCTCGTGTGTGAAATGGGGATACTAACGCACCCACATTACAGATCCCGTCACAGCACTGCTCCCCAGGGCTCTGCGGGACTCCCCCTAGGCCTGTTCGGAGCAGGGCCTGTACTTGGTAAACTTCCTGAAAGTCCTCCCGGTCCAGAGACTTTTGGGCACCAGAGGGGTTCTTCTGGGACTGAGCACAGCAGCCCGGCTTCAGGCCTGGTGTTCGGGAAGCGATGGTAAGTGCTGGGGGCTCTTCCTGCCCCTCCTGCTATTGCTGCTCGTGGCTCTCCTTGGGCTGGGGGCGCCTCTGGCTGGGGGCAGCTCCCCGCAGACGGACACCACGATTCTTTAGCTATTGTTCGCTGAGCAGAACAGAAGGTGCTGCAGGGAGAGCTTATGACGGTCGCGTCGCGGACCGGGAGAGCAGAGCTCTGGGAGATGGCGCCCCTGTGACCACTGAGAGGGCGGAGCCCAGGGGAGTCCCCGTAGCCCCATGCCCGCCGTACCCGCTGGGACAGGGGAGGCGCAGCTGGGGTCTCCCAGGAGCCCTGCTCTCTGCCCGACCCAGGACCCAGCCTGCAGCCCCGCCCCTGGGGCTCAGCCTGCACAAGCACATGGGGCCGAGGACTCTGCTTGGAGACGCCGTGGGACGCTGTCGCCACCTCACACCAGTAGTATCCCGAGTCCTCCTTCCCTGTGGCCGAGATCCGAAACTCTGAGGAGCTCCCGTCTCATCTCAGGGTGTGGTCATCCCTGAAGGAGGAGTAGCAAAGCTGCGTCCCGGACCTGTCCCAGGGGAGCTGGATGTCACAGGACAGGGTCACTGAGGTCCCCTCGGTGGGCTGCAAGGGCCTGACGGTCAGCGTGGGTGCTGGAAACAGCTCTGGAGGGGGAGAGGGAACAGACCAGCCGTCGTGCAGTGTGCAGGTCCTGCGGGGAGGTGCCCTGTCTTCTCAGCCCCAGCGAGCAGGACTCACAGAGCCAGACCCAGGGACACACAGCCACCCACCATCGCTCCCTCCCTGGGTGTGTCCCCCACACAGGCCCTTGAACGGCGAAGCCTCACCCTGGACAGTGAGCCACACAGATCTCGTTTTCCCTGTCCTGATTCTACAGAAGGACAGCTCGTGGACCTCACAGGAAGAGAAGCCACCGACCCTGGGCCTTGCGTTTGAAATGGTGTAGCTTGAGGGGCCGTAGGAAGGGGCTAGCAGAGACCCGGCCTCGTAGTTCGTCACTTTCCCTACCACGTCATTGCTTTCCCCAGAGCGCCTCACAACCGCCTCGTCTCCTTCACAGACGTAGCGGGCATGTCAGTGCTCGGCCAGTCTGCAAAAGATGCAGACACTGCAGTGTCAGCCCTGCCCCCACCCAGTCCAGCACCCTGACTCCCGCTCGCGTGGGGGAGGGCTGACGCACGCACACGCACCGCTGTGCGGCACAGGTCCCTGGGAACCCTTCCTGACATCTCGTGCCTTCCATACCTCCTGTTAATGTTATGTCTGTTTAAAAAGTTTCAGTCCCATTTCTGGACCAAATGTGGATTTTTAAGTGACACTTATATCTCTGTATCCATTCAAGGTGACCTCCTGTCCCTGTGGCAGCCAGGATCAACTTTGTCTGCATCTCTCATTCCTTGGAGGCTCAGCCCAGTGGCTACAATTCAAACACCTTCCTATTGTCTTCTCCCTGATGTAACCATCCATCAGCTGGGACAGTAGCCCCGGGGCTGCAGAATCAGTACCTGGAATGAGCCCTTCCCGAATGCCTTTTCCAGAGGCTTCTGAGAACCCTTTGCTGGATGGACCCTGTAAGAAGGGGTGGGCTCCTCTGCTTGTTCAGGTCCTTGCCTCCCCTTGGAGGACAGTGGTCCTCAGAGCTAAGGGCAGCTTGGTGTGTGGATCTGCCCCAGCAGGGGAAGGAAACCACTAGGCTGCAGGGGCTGGAGGTTCCAAGCTGGAAGTTTGCAGAGGAAAGAGAGCCAGCCCTATACGCTATGACCCAGCTCTGAGCCTAGGGCTTTCGGGGGGGGTTTTTTTCAGCTGACAACTGAGCTAGAAATTCAGTTTCAAATATCAATTTAGAATTGTGGTGCATTGGGCTGAATTGCAGAGATGTTTGCCATTCTGATAAAGTCTAATCCCAGGACTGCGTTGGACCATTCATTCCCCTTCAGTGTAAAGAGAGGCAGAGCTGGACATGGAGGAACGGGATGGAGAAAGGGGGGAGGCCAGAAGTGTTTGTTTTGTCTGTGGGCTCTGCCCTGTAGCCCTGAGTTTACGGTAGAGGGAAGGCGCTCTAGCTCTCGGGGAACTGCCTCAGAAGGCAGACCACCCTCACCTGGGCTCTAGCTCCAGTCTCCAAAGTGGGATCCATAAAGAGGTGGGACTTCCATATTCTATGAAACATTTTCTCATCTTTTGATTTTTTTGTTTTTGTACATATTTTGCAATGCTCACAGTATTTCTCTCCAGGGCTCTCTATCTATATAACATGTTGGATGTGCATGCTCAGAATTTTTGTTCTTAATAAGCTCAGAGACCACTGCTCCCTCCAGACCGCTCGGTCTCACCGGTGGACCAGGAGGCGGGCATGGCGGTGGGTCAGAAACACTGACAAAAAGAGACACATCTTAAGCCTTCCTGGAGGCCAAAAGTTTCCTTCCTCCACATGGAGATTGGGCAAGATTTTCAGTGAAGATGAGATGAAATCAGTTTGATTAAAGAATGTTTGAGAAAGAAGACTCACGTGACCGAGGTGGTGGTAACGACAGGGCTAGAGATAAGTAAGAGATGACTCTGGACCTTACTGAGTTTGGAACCAGGGTCTGGCTGGGAGATACTCGGGAGAGTGGCCTTAACTTTGACATTTGACTGACAGACCCTCTCCCCAGAACAAGGAACAATCTGCATTCGCGCACATCTCCTCAGGTCCTGCCGAAGCTCGTCCGAAGGACCCTCGGGCTGAAAATCACAGCAGATGCGATACAGTGTGCGTCGTCAGATCTAAAAATATCAGCTATGTAAGGATGCCCCCCACCCCCCACCCCTTGTAGGAGGGTGAATACCTCCTTGAAGGAGGAGGTAAAGAGAAAATGTAACTTTCCAGTCTAATAATATAAGACAAGTTAGGCGTGGAAATGTTCAGGGGACGGCCCTGTTTTAGGCAGAGCATCTCCCCAGCATCCAGTTGCCTCTCTGTGGTAAATGTGTTTCCCATCATGGCGTCTGGTGCTGCTGGGGGTCCGGAACCAGGAGAACGTGGAGAATGTTTACTCAGCAGTAACTGCGTATGGTCTGCTTTCCCTTCCTGGGTAACTGCTTTCTGGTCCCAGGGCTCAGCAGCAAGGAGAAAAGAATTCATGGCCTTGACAGGGTCCGGGGGTTTAGCCCATCAGGCAGGCAGGTAGCAGTGCAGGGATGAAGGGACACCAGAGCATTCCTGCCTGGTGGGGACCGGCCTCCCCCTCGCCCCACCCCAGTCCTGGCCCCGGTCCCCACAGCCCCAGCGGCACCTGCCTCGCCAGCAGAGAGGGCTTCCCAGAGACGGAAAAGAACAAAGACAGGGGAACTCACCAGCCTGGGCATCCACAGCAACTGCAGGGGAAGAGGCAGAGATCACCACCCGGCCAGGGGCTGCACGCTTTCTGAAAACGTAACCTCCACCCTCTCCCCAACTGGTCTCTCTGCCCCCTTTCCCTCTGTGTCTTCTTCCCTCGACCCCCCACTTCTCGTCCCTTCCGTCCTCCTCCCCTCATTCTGTCTATTCCTTTCTCCCTCCAGCTTGGCTTGCTTCCTTCTTTCCCTCACTCACAAACAACCTCTCGTAGAATCAAGGGCTCAAGACCCAAATGGTTCATAAACATAGTCCTTCCCTGTTACCAGAGCTGATTATTGTGCAGGCAAATTCCCAAGAAGTTTCACACTGTATTTGCCCCTCTCACACCTTCTCCTTTTAAGACTGACTCTTTTGTTTGAGACAGATCGAGTGCCCACTGGCAACACAGAAGTCAGGAAGGGCCTGAAAGGAAACGAGGTGTCTGCTCGCATCTCGTGCACGCTGTTTCTCCCTCCTTCCTTATTCTCGATCCAGCGCTGTGTTTGCATCTGTGTGCGAGGGTCAGACTTATCAGCAGAAGCTGTGGTCTCATCTACAGTTGGCGGGACTTGAAGCCACTCCAAAGTGTAAGTCGAGGAAGGAACGACATCAGCCCCAGATGTGCTGGCTTGGTGTGGGAGTGGGGCTGGGACAGAGTAGGATTTCGGTGGCCTGGAAATAGAATTTACCCTAACAGAACATTCCTTTGATCTCATTTTAAGAAGTGTTCCAATTTTCCGAGAGATCAAAGCAGAAATGGATGTTTTAAAGAGAGCAAAGGGCATCAGTATTTGCAAAAGAGATGCATAGTCCTTTGTTTTCCCGGGACCTGCTCTGCTCAGTACTGATCTGCATGACGCATACTGGTCCTGAGTTAGAAGCCAGGGCCTATCCCTACTCATCCCATTGGAGAGATGTTGTGCTCAAGAGCAAGCTCTTGGATGCCCGGGCACAGTGGTTCCGCCTCAGCTTCACCCAAGTCCTGCTCCAGCATCCTACTCACTGAGGACCAGAAGCAATGGCCACAGCAGCATGAGATTGGAGGTGAGGCGTTATCCCAATGACGGTAAGGGGGCAGCTCAGGGGCAGTTCGGTCCTAGAGCAGAGTCTATCCCCTTGCGACTGTGAGGCTGGATTAGGCACTGTGGTTCAGCAGGGATTTTATAGAAAAATGAAAAAAAAAAGTAGGAAAGCTCTCTGTGTGGCAGTCAGCATTGTCCCCACCCTTAGCCCCATGGGTGCAGAGAATATAAATGTTCTTCTTCACAGAGTTGCTCAGATGTTATGTGTATTGATCAGAAATGCTCCTTGAAATGTAAGATGTCTTCACCTTATGGCTAGGGCACCCTAGGGAGCCTTTCTTTCTTTCTTTCTTTCTTTCTTTCTTTCTTTCTTTCTTTCTTTCTTTCTTTCTTTCTCCCTTTCTTTCTTTATCTTTCATTATTTTATTATGTTCAGTTAGCCAGCATATAGTACATCATAAGTTTTTTTTTAATTTTTTTAAAATTATTTATTTATTTATTTTATTATGTTATGTTAATCACCATACAGTACATCATTAGTTTTTGATGTAGTGTTCCATGATTCATTGTTTGCATATAATGCCCAGTGCTTCATGCACTTAATACCCATCACCAGGCTCACCCATCCCCCCACCCCCCTCCCCTCTGAAACCCTCAGTTTGTTTCCCGTAGTCCATAGTCTTTCATGGTTCATCTCCCCCTCTGACTTCCCCCCCTTCATTTTTCCCTTCCTTCTCCTAATGTCCTCTATGCTATTCCTCATGTTCCACATATAAGTGAAACCATATGACACTTGTCTTTCTCTGCTTGACTTATTTCACTTAGCATAATCTCCTCCAGTCCCATCCATGTTGATGTAAAAGTTGGGTATTCATTCTTTCTGATGGCTGAGTAATATTCCATTGTATATATGGACCACATCTTCTTTATCCATTCATCTGTTGAAGGGCATCTCAGCTCCTTCCACAGTTTGGCTATTGTGGACATTGCTGCAAATCAATCAATGTGATAGAACACATTAATAAAGAAGATACAAGAACCATATAATCCTCTCAATTGATGGAGAAAAAGCATTCGACAAAATACAGCATCCTTTCCTGATTACGCTCTTCAGAGTGTAGGGATAGAAGGAACATTCCTCAATTTCATAAAATCCATCTATGAAAAGCCCACGGTAAATATCATTCTCAATGGGGAAAAACTGAGAACCTTTCCCTTAAGATCAGGAACACAACAACGATGCCCACTCTCACCACCTTCCAAAGGTAGCTCTTTTGATTATTCAACATAGGACTAGAAGTCCTAGCATCAGCAATCAGACAACAAAAAGAAATAAAAGGTATTCAAATAGGTAAGGAAGAAGTCAAATTCTCTCTCTTTGCAGATGACATGATATTTTATGTGGAAAACCCAAAAGAATCCACCTCCAAATTACTAGAACTTATACAGCAATTCAGTAACATGGCAGGATACAAAATCAATGCACAGAAATCAGTCCTTTCCTATACACTAACAGTGTAACTGTAGAAAGAGCAATTCCATTTACAATAGCACCAAAAACCATAAGATACCTTGGAATAAACCTAACCAACCAGAGGTAAAGGATCTATGAGAACACTTATGAGAGAAATTGAAGAAGACACAAAAAGATGGAAAAACATTCCATGCTCATGGATCAGAAGAATAAACATTGTTAAAGTATCTATGCTACCCAGAGCAATCTATACTTTCAACACCATCCCGATCAAAATACCAACGGCATTTTTCAAAGTGCTGCAACAAACAATCCTAAAATTTGTATGGAATCAGAAAAGACCCCAAATCACCAAGGAAATGTTGAAAAAGAAAAACAAAGCTGGGGGAATCATGTTCGTTGCCCTATTTCAAGCTATATTACAAAGCTGTGATCACCAAGACAGCATGGTACTGGCACAAAAACAGACACATAGACCAATGGAACAGAATAGAGAGCCCAGATATGGACCCTCAACTCTATGGTCAAATAATCTTCGACAAAGCAGGAAAAAACATGCAATGGAAAAAAGACCGTCTCTTCAATAAATGGTGATGGGAAAATTGGACAGCCACATGCAGAAGAATGAAACTCGACCATTCTCTTACACCATACACAAAGATAAACTCAAAATGGATGAAACACCTCAATGTGAGAGAGAAATCCATCAAAATCCTAGAGGAGAACATAGACAGTAACCTCTTTGACATCGGCCACAGCAACTTCTTTCAAGACATCCCCAAAGGCAAGGGAAACAAAAGCAAGAATGAACTTTTGGGACTTAATCAAGATAAAAGGCTTCTGCACAGCAAAGGAAACAGTCAACAAAACAAAGAGGCAACCCAGGAAATGGAAGAAGATATGCAAATGACACTACAGATAAAGGGCTGGTATCCAAGATCTATAAAGAAGTTATCAAACTCAACACTCAAAAAATAAATAATTCAGTCAAGAAATGGACAGAAGACATGAACATACACTTCTCCAATGAGGACATACAAATGGCCAACAGACACATGAAAAAAATGCTCCATATCACTTGCCATCAGGGAAATTCAAATCAAAACCACATTGAGATACCACCTTACACCAGTTAGAATGGCAAAACCTGACAAGGCAGGAAACAACAAATGTTGGAGAGGTTGTGGAGAAAGGGGAACCCTCTTACACTGTTGGTGGGAATGCAAGTTGGTACAGCCACTTTGGAAAACAGTACAGAGGTTCCTCAAAAAGTTAAAAATAGAGCTATCCTATGACCCAGCAATTGCACTACTGGGTATTTACCCCAAAGATACAGATGTAGTGAAAAGAAGGGGTACATGCACCCCAATGTTCATAGCAGCAACATCATAAGTTTTTGATGTAGTGTTCAATGATTCATTAGTCATGTATAACACCCAGTGCTCATCACAACACATGCCCTTCTGAATACTCATCACCCGGTTACCCCATCCCCCCTCTAACTCCTTTTGGTTTTCAGAGAATGTTGATTGAGTTCTGAAGCTGCTGAGATCCACATCACATGCCTGGTCTCTCTCAAAGGGAATCCCTGCAAGGCTCAGTGTGCATGGCTTGTTACACCGGTCCTAACACTAACACACTTCCCAGCGTGCAAGGGTGTGGCTCTACAGAGACCACCCCAGACCACAGGAGGAGACAAACAGGCACTTGTGAGAAGTGACAGTGGGACTGGATACTAGATGATACTAGGATGCAAACCCATCCCACTGAGTCACCCCTGCCGATGAGATGCTCCAGACAGATGCATGCAGGGTGGCAGGAGTCCTTTGAGTATCCTGGGGTGTTAACCTGAGGCATTAGCTGGGAACTAAAGGGAAGTGATACAAAGGGCCTTAACATGCACAGGCAGCTCAGAGCTGTCCCCTCACATTCCAGAGTTCAAGAATAAATTTTGGAAGAGAGCCCTTGAATCTAGCTAGGAATAGAATCCACCCTGGTGGTTAAAAGAAGGGACTTTAATGAAGAGACTGCCTGCCGAGATGTGGACAGGCTTGAAGGGTTAAGGTCACCAGAGACCATGGTGGGATGCCCTTATAGCCCCCAGGGCTGAGGAAGCACTGGGAGGAACACCACTGGAAAAGCCCCGTGAGAACTGGGGCCACTGGGTTGCAAGTGGAGCTGTGACAGGAAGGGACAAAGCTGCTGCTAGAGATGGGGCGTGAGAGAGCTGGAAAGGCCTGACCTCGCTCTCCCTGGGTCTGGGGCCCACACGGAAGCCAGAGAGGCTGGCTGACGCTGGCTGCAGGAGTCAGCCTCCCAGGGCATAAAGCGGCAGAGAGGGCGGAGGATGCATCTGGGGTGTGGTGGGTGAGTGACTAGCATAGTCCTTAGTGGGGGAGAAAATGTTACACCAGCATTAGAAGCTCCTTTTCTCAGCAAAAATCTTTCTCTATCCATGTTGGAATCTGCCCATTTCCACCCAGTGCCATCAGTGGGATAAGATTAAAAAAATACTTAGGTCAGACAACACAGAACACCTGGATCATCTCCAGTCAGTCACACCAGGGAGCAATACTAAAATAAATAAATAAATAAATAAATAAATAAATAAATAAATAAATAAATAAACGACACAAACGAACACCTCTTTGCTAACAATTTTGATCCACCTTCCAAAGGTAGCTCTTTTTAACCTGGCTACAGACCTTCATGACATCTTCTAAGTCAGTGTGTTCCAGCATCACATAGTGTGCACGGGACTTGGAGTTAGCCAGAGCTTATCTAGGCCGGCAGGTGCAAGCCTCTCTCTGCTGATTTATGTTTGGAGTCTATGGGGAGTAGGAAGCTGGAGGGGGCAGCATCTGAGGGCTTAGACTCCAGGCCTGCCTCACTGACTGTGTGGGAGGAGGGAGGCACCAAAGAAGTCACACCCACATGCATCCATATGCGTTCTATCTTGCAAGCTCTCTGATGCTTCACCCTTTAGAAGTGTGGGCAAGTACCTGTTCTGGGTAAGCTTTTAATCAGCAGGAGAAAGAAAGGAAAGTGGTTAAGTCAAAGCAATGTCTGAGAAGGAACAAGGTTGTGTGACAAAGATGGGGGTGAACAGCAGGATCAGAGGCAGGGAGGAAATGATGCCACTGGGACCTTTCAACCATCAACCAAGGATTTAATAGTAAGTCCTGACAGCTAAGCAAGAGACAGATAGGAAATTGGATGGCTCTTGATTATTACACGCTCTTTGGGATCTTGCTATAAGGTACAGACACTTTATCCCCCCTCCCCACCCCCGGCCCAGATACACAAACACACAAAGGTAGAAGGTTTTTCAGATAAATTGAGAGATTCAAAACTTTCAGAAATGATCCAGGAACATCAGATTAAGAGCCACTAGCCCACCACTAGGCAGCACAAAGGCTCAGCAGCATAGAGATGGACAATTATATATTTTTAAAGGACAGATTCCTGAAAAATAGAACTTTCTTTTAAAAGCTTTTAATAGAGATATTTTGCTTTTATTGAGAACCTTCCTGATAAAAGCTAGCTCTTCTCTTTATTGATTACACTACAATTTTAAGCCATGAGAGAAAATCTGGTATGCTCTTACCAGCTTATTATCCAAACAAGAGAACATAGGCCATCTTAAGATTTGAGAGCAGGTTCCTGTTGTCTGGAGCATCCATCCCTCCCTTCTGGAGAGGACACCCAGCTGCGGAAAGGGGGTTTTCCTGCAGAAAAGGCATTCTTGCAATGTTCTTCAGCTCCACATTTCTCCTTTTTTTCTGTAGATATCTGGTCCCTCTGGGGCTTTCCAGGTTGGGTGAGCAAAATCTCACCCAAACCCAGGAGAATGGGGAGATGTCATGGGTAAGGACTGATGTGTCTTCAGAACAACTGCGACCTGCAGAGCAGGAGAGCTCACCCTGTAGCCTTTGGCAAGAGGGGCTAGACAGACAATGGTCACTGAGGCAGGCATCTGATAGCCTTCTGTCTTATGGGGCCATCATACCTGGAGTCTCCCTATTGCCAGAAGAATGGGAAGAGTCATGAAGGCAATGGGTACCTTCCCTTGACAGTGGGCCTTATTTGGAGGTCTCTCATGTCTGCTGGAGCAGAAAAACCCTGAAGCTTTGGGAGCAGATCCAGTTAAATATGAAATAACCCCCCTCTCAGGCTCTTGGGAACTTGAGGAGGAAAAGTCTGCGTGTGGCAGATTTCCTGTCTGATGTGTCATCCCCACTGGTGCCTCCCCAGTAATGGTCTCCTGCCCTCTACTAACCCAGGTCACTGATGCTGACATAGAAAAAAATTTTAAATCCTCTTTTCTCTTTTTTCATTGGGGGGTGGTATTGGTGTTTCAAGATCTAGCACAGGCTGTGAAGGGTCAGCCTGGAGTCTGTGGTACATTTGGCCAGTAGGTGATGGCCACAAGGAGCATCTTCTCCTGGCTGTATTCCAGGTCTGGCCATTAGCCTAAAGTGAGTACGGGGAGAGCCAGGGTATAGTCAGGGACTGTGACAGGGTCCCATTTATAATAATACCTAAACCCTCAAAGTTCTGATGCCACAGGAGTTCCTGTCTCTCCAGGACTGAGATGATCAGGAAGGGCTACAAATACAAGCACAAGGCTCCAGAAGCAGGTGTCAGGGGGATATTATCCAGGAAGATGAGTCCATTTTGGAATGTGGGGTACTGAAGCCCCTTTCCCAAGAGCAGAGACGCCCAAGGCAGAGCTGAAGGATTTAAGCTAATGTCCATGGCCAACTTCTGCTACCGAGGAGGAAAACGGGTTGCTGCCAGCAAGTGGCCGCTGCCTGGGAAACCACCCTGTAGTTCTAAACATAGCCCACCATCTGAGGAAATCCCCAGTGCAGTGTTTCATCATGCCAGTCCAGGCCCACGCACTGCAAAACACAAGGTCAGCTCAGCACATGGGAGTGTCTCTTCCCCAGGACTGGCAGGCCATGGGCAAAGGTGGTAGCAGAGATTCCAGGAAGCTTTGTGCTGTGGCATTGAAAACGGGGTTCCTACCATTCTCAATGTTCCCTGTCATGAATCCGAGCAGACTCCATTCTACAGCCTGAGTCTGAGGTCTCGGGGCATTGAATACCAAGGCTTACCCCAATCTCGCCTCCACCGCGCTGCGCTTAGAGCCCTGTGAAGAGATTGTCAAAGTAAACGGTGGCCGGCAATGCCCAGAGGGCACGCTCTGACCAGAGAGATGAGTCGATGAGTGTCTCTAAGTTTGGTTCTTTTGGATTCCAAGTATAGATACTGTGAGATTAAATGGTATTGGTCTTTCTCTGCCTGACTTACTTTGCTTAGCATCATGCTCCCAAGGTCCATCCATGTGGTCGAAAATAGCAAGATTTCCTTGTTTATTGTTTTGTTTGTTTGTTGTTTGTTGTCTGTTTTTTATGGCCGCGCACTATGGTATGTATGTGCACACACCGCTTCATCCATGCATGCACCCATGTGCGCGTGGCTGCTTCCGTGTCTTGGCCACTGTGGCTAATGCTGCAGTAAACACGGGGTGTGGACATTTTTCTAGTCAGTGTTTTCATTTCCTTCGGATATATTGCCAGGACCAGAATTGCTGGATCATATGGTGGCTCTGTTTTTAATATTTTGAGGATCCTCTATACCGTCTTCCACAGTCAGTCTCCAACAAGGCTAACGTCTTTCATTACTATAAGGCATGCCAAACTCAGGACACCGGCATTGGTGCAATCACAGAACTTATTCAGAGTTTACTGGTTGTCGTGCAGATTTACTTGTGGGTATGGGTCTGTGTGTGTGTGTGTGCCTGTATGCAGTTTAATCATGTGTGCGACTTCCTGTAATCATCGCAACAATCAAGGTACTTAACTGTGCCCTTGCACTGTGCAGCCCCTCCGTACCCTTCCCTAGCCCTGAACAGCCATTAATCTGGTCTCTACCTTTAAAACTACGTCATTGCCCGAGTGTTACATAAACGGAATCACGTAGTACGTACCCTTGTGGGGCTGTTTTTTCGTTCAGCACAATCCTTGAGGATCATCCAGTTTTTGCCTGCGTCAATCGTTTGTTCCTTTTTTATCATAGAATGCAGCGCACTTTGCTGAACCATTCAATTGTAGAAGGACATTTGGGTAGTTTTCAAGTTTTGGCTATTATGAATAAAGCTGCTGTAAGCACTTATGTACAAGTTTCTGCTTAAAAATAAGTTTTCGTTTCTCTGCCCATGAGTGTAAGCGCTGGGTTCTACGGTTAAGTCCATTTTCAATATACATTTTTTAAATCTGCCGAATTATTCTCTGGTGTGGATGTACTGTTTCTCATCCCCAGAGACGTCCACACGACCTCGCCCTCCACATCACCTACAGCACTGAGGGCCAGACCTTGTCTTTACTGTCAGACCCTCTGGCTGGTGCGTAGTGACAACTCACTGGTTTATGTCGGTCTTTCTGTAGTACTGGTGCTGCTCTCTCCTCTTGGGCTTTCTTGCCATGTGTGCATCCTCTCTGATGAATGTCTTCTGTTATGTTGGGTCTTCAGTTTTTCTAATGGTTAATTTTGAGGTCTTTAAAATATGGCCTCGACCAGTACTTTATTGGCTACGTGGTTTAAAAATATTTTCTCTCAGCCCATAGCTTGGATGTTCATCCAAGGCTCTTAACAGGAGCCTTTACAAAGCAAAAGTTTTAAATTTTTCTGAGGTCTGATTTATCAATTTTCCTTTTCATGAATTGTGTTTTTAGTGTTAAATCTAATAAATCTCTGCATAATAGGAGGTCCTGAAGATTTTATCCTTCTTTCTTTGGAGAAGTTTTATAGCTATACCTTTTATATTTAAGCCCATGATCCATCTTGAGTAATCTCTGTATAAGGCATGTGACTTAGGTTGAAAGTTCTGTTTTCGTTTTTGGTTTTGCCTATAAATATCCAATGCGCCAATATCATTTGTTTAAAAGACTACTACTCATCCCCATTGGCTTGTTTTTGCCCCTTTATCAAATTTTAACAGGACAAATTTGCGTGGGTTCTTTATTCGGTTCCGTGGTCTTTGTCCCTCCGACAAAGCGCAGTCTTGCTTACTATAGCTACTCATTACCTCTTAAGATTGGGAAGAGCGTTTGCTGCCACTCTATTCTTTTCCAAAACTGTTTTTACCTATTCTGGAGAATTTCCCATTTCATATACATTTAGGATAAGCTTGTTCATGTCTACAGAAACCTTGCTGAGATTCTGATAGCAATTTTGTTAAGCCTACAGATCAGTGTAGGAAGAATTGAAATGTGTACTACACTGAATATTCTAATCCACAAACACAATATATCTCTTCAAGTATGTGGGTCTTCTTTGATTCCTTTCATTTTGTAATTTCTAGCATAGAGATGGTGTACATAATTTTGTTGGATTAATATCTAAGTCTTTCATTTTTCTTTGAAGAAATTATAAATGCCATGTGTTTTATTTTTATTTCCACTTGTTTGCTGTCAGTATACAGAAATATGGTTGATTTTTGTGTGTCAGTCTTGAATACCTTGACTGGATAGAGCTCACTTTTTGTTCTAGGGAGGGTTTTTTCTTTGTTTGTTTTTGATAGATTCTTGGGGGTTTCATATGCAGACAATCATGCCATCTACAGATAGAGGCAGTTTTATTTCTTCCTTTCTAATTTGTATGCCTTTTTATTGCTCTTGTCTTACTGTAGTGGTTAGGACATCCTGTCTTATTGAATAAGAGTGGTGAGAACAGATATCTTTGTTTTGTTCCAAATCTTAGGGAAGAAATACTCAGTATTTCATCGTTAAGTATGATATGAGCTATAGAGTTTCAGTAGATGCTCTTTATGAGGTTTGGTCTAGTATGTGTTTTGATTTCCACCTGTTTGAAATATTTTTTGTTTGTTTTTGTTTTCTAGTTTATTCATTTTTAAATTTAAATTCAATTAGCTAACATAGAGTACATCATTAGTTTTTGATATAATGTTCAGTGATTCATTAGTTGCTTATAATACCCGGTGCTCATCACATCACCTACCCTCCTTAATGCCCATCACCCAGTTGCCCCATACCCCCACCCACCTCTCTATCTGCAACCTTCAGTTTGTTTCCCGGATTCAAGTGTCTCTCATCGTTTGTCTCCCTCTCTGATTTCTTCCCATTCAGTTTTCCCTCCCTTTCCCTATGGTCCTTTGCGCTATTCCTTATATTCCACATATGAGTGAAACCATATGATAATTGTCTTTATCTGATTGACTTATTTCTCTTAGCATAATACCCTCCAGTTCCATCCACACCAATGAAAATGGTAGGTGTTCATCCTTTCTGATGTCTGAGTAATATTCCATTGTATATATAAACCACATCTTCTTTATCCATTCATTTGTTGAAGGACATCTCAGCTTCTTCCACATTTTGGCTATTGTGGACATGCTGCTATGAACATTGGGGTGCAAGTGTCCCTTCATTTCACCACATCTGTATCTTTGGGGTAAATACCCAGTAGTGCAATTGCTGGGTTGTAGGGTAGCTCTATTTTTAATGTCTTGTGGAACCTCCATACTGTTTTCCAGATTGGCTGTACCAGCTTGCATTCCCACCAATAGTGTAAGAGGGTTCCCCTTTCTCCACATCCTCACCAATATTTGTTGCTTCCTGTCTGATTAATTTTAGCCATTCTGATTGGTGTAAGGTGGTATCTCATTATGGTTTTGATTTGTATTTCTCTGATGGCAAGTGATGTGGAACACTTTTTCATGTGTCTGTTGGCCATTTGAATGTCTTCTTTGGAGAAGTGTCTGTTCATGTCTTCTGTCCCTTTCTTGACTGAATTATTTATTTTTTGGGTGTTGAGTTTGATAACTTCTTTATAAATATTGGATACCAGCCTTTTATCTGATAGGTCATTTGCAAATATCTTCTCCCATTCAGTAGGTTGCCTTTTAGTTTTGTTGACTGTTTCCTTTACCCTGCAGAAGCTTTTATCTTGATGAAGTCCCAATAGCTCATTTTTCTTTTGTTTCCCTTGTCTTTAGAGACATGTCTAGCAAGAAGTTGCTGCGGCCAAGGTCGAAGAGGTTGCTTCCTGTGTTCTCCTCTAGGATTTTGATGTATTACTGTCTCACATTTAGGTCTTTCATCCATTTTGAGTTTCTCTTTGTGTATGGTGTAAAGAATGGTCCAGTTTCAGTCTTCTGCATGTGGCTGTCTGATTCTGTTTGTTCCAGCTTTGTGAAAAATAGCAATGGTATTTTGATATGGATTGCATTGAATGTGTAGATTTTACTATTTTTTTTCTGAAATTCATTTCTAGTTTTATTCCATTATGGTTGGAGAACATATTCTGTGTGATTTCAGCTATTTTATTCTTGTTACGTTTTGATTCATCACCCAGGAAAAGTCTGGAAATAGTCTGTCACGATGAATGTTCCATGTACACTTGGAAAGATGGTGCAGGCTCCTGGGAGTGTCACTCGGTCCTGTGCTCGGTGGTGTTGTCCAGTGGTCCCTTATCCATCTTTGCTCTATCAGCTGCTGAGAATGGGGTGCTGGAGTCTCCAACTAGTATTGTGGATTGATTCCCATGGATTTCATTTTTTTCTCAGCTTTATGATTCTCATGGTCTTAAAATACACTTTCAGGTATCATGGGGCTTGTACCCTTCTGTGCTCTTTCAAAATTTCTCTGATCATCCTTATTTCCTTAGGCTTATTTCTTCATGTGAACTTTAGAATGAGCTTATCTAGTAAAAAGACAAAAAAAAGGAATTCTGCACTTTTATCAATATTACATCAAACTTATAGATGCATAAATAATTAACAAATAACTACATAAATAACATTCATGAAGAATAAATATATAAATAACATTTACGATACTGAGAGTCTGAGAATAGGGTTTGCATTGTGGTGTTATTTAAATCTTGTGTTATCATACTCATTAGAGTATGAAAATGTCTTTATATAAGTTCTGCAATGTTTTGCTTGGCTTATTGTGAGGTACCTCATCCTTAATTTTTTTTTCTATTTACCAATGGGATCTTTTATTCTGTTTTGTCACTAATGGTTGGCTTTAACCATTTTAAGGCTCTTGATTCATATTGTCAAAAGGGTTACTACAACCGTGGTACAAGCACATGTTCATTATCCTGCTTCAAGCCGATGCACAATCAACTGGGCATGACTGAAACTCTCAGAACTCTCCCTAGTGACTTTCCATGTTCCATTGCAGTAAAAGTCCGGGAGCTCACGATGGCTATAAGATTCTGGCTATGCCACCTGGCTCCCAGATACACTTTCTGGCCTCCTCTCCCATAGCTTCCCCTCATGCTGCCAGTCACCACAGCCTTCTTGGCATTCCTAGGAGATGCTCAGCACTCCCCTGCATCAGAGCCTTTGCACTGGCTACTCCTTCTGCTTCGGTTACCCCCCAGCCAGCAGCATGGTCCATCCCTCATCTGCTCCCACGTCACCTTATCAGTGAGGCCTTGCCTGGCTAGCTCGACAGCAGAGTAGCTCTTTCCTCATCTCCTTCACCTTCTTTGTAAAACAGCATTTATCAACATATGAAACACCATGTATTTTATTTATCTTGTATCTTTCCACAAGAAGGTAAGCTCCACGAGGCCAAAGACTTCACCTTGTGTTTCCGGAGACATCAACCATGTCCAACAGTGCCTCCTCCACTGACGTGCTCAGTCAGTGTTAGTGGAAAGAATGAGTAGTAGCCCTCACTGCACTGGCTTGGAAAGGGATGACCCCTCAGCGCCTGTCAAACTCCAGACTGCCTCAGATGGCCCCACGCGGGATGCCTCTGCTTTCTTTTCCATGCGGGGGGTGGGGGGGCTTGTGCCTCGAAAGGGGAAGAGAGGACAATGCATACGAACGGGCAGCAGAGGACAGTGTGGCACATGCAGAGGACATTAGACTAGATCCCCAGATGTCAGGAGGTGCTGGCGAAATCACTTCCTTTTCTCTCCCCACGGGAAGCAAATGTCGGGGTCCAGAACTAGCACCCAACTTCTGCATTTCTGAGGGAAGCTGCCATAGCTTCCCAGAAGGGAGCAGGATGTTCCTAAGCCAAGAGAGGCTGTGCGTGATGGGGGAAGCCCAGGGGCCCTGCAGCCCCTCTACTTCTTCCCTCTTTACTAGAATGGAAAGGGGTCCTGGTGGTCTTCAAGCCAGGCTTGCTGTTGGGTCAGAGTCAAAAACTTCCTTTTAGGCTGTCCTCCAGGGACAGAAATCACAGGCCATTAGTACTGCTTCCCCATCATGAATAAATACCGATTAAATGCTTGATGCTAAATGCAGTGTCTCTAAGAGTTCCTCACTTAATAAATCTAAACTACCTCTAAGTCCTTCATTCAACCACAAATCAAAACATGCAAAATAGATCAAGCTAAGGTGGTGATTGCAAAACAATGTTCATTATTGGGGTATTAATTATGCTGAAAACAATCAAATCACCCAATTTTAGGGGAGTGGTTAGATTAATTCTTGCATATTCACAAAATGGAATAATGTGTAGTTCCATCTGAAGTAAATACATATTTTTTGATATATAGAGAGAGATACATGATATGTAGCTAAGTAAACAGAAAGAGATTATAGGGGCACCTGGGTGTTCAGTTGGTTAAGCATCTGACTGCAGTTCAGGTCATGGTCTCAGAGTCCTGGGATCCAGCCCTGCATCATCGGGCTCCCTGCTCAGCGGGAAGTCTGCTTGTCCATCTGCCTCTGCCCCGTCCCCACTAATGCTCTCTCTCTCTCAAATAAATAAATAAAATCTTTATAAAAGAGGATTATAAAATAGTTTACAGTAAGATCCTACTACATGTTTATGAAGAAATTACTATTTAAAAACCAATATTGGGGCACCTGCATGGCTCAGTCATTTGAGCACCAACTCTTGGTTTCGGCTCAGGTCATGATCTCAGAGTCCTGGTATCGAGCCCCATGTTGGGCTCGACACTCAGTGGGGAGTCTGCTTGAGGTTCTCTCTCTCTCTCTCTCTTTCTCTGCCTCTGCCTCTCCCCCACTTGCATGCTCTCAGTCTCTCAAATAAATAAATAAATAAATAAATCTTTATAAATACCTAATATTGACCTGGGTCACTTAATCTAGATATTGAAAACAAATTTTATCTTAAGAAGAGAATCACTCTTTCATTGGAGCAGAACACTTCAGTGGGCCCCTTGATTCTGTTAGCAAATATGGCCTCCCCTCTCCCACCCCAGTGCCACATCTAGGGAGTGGGTGGTCACCAAGTATGGCCAAAGTCCTTCTGAAAAATAAAATAAAAGAAGTCATAAACAATATGGAAGAATAATTTTCAAAAATATTAACACAGTTGTTTTTCTCATTGCTGGTTTAGAATTGCAGATTGTTCCTTCAGGCTGGAACTTCCTTCTGTGGGGACAGCCCTTGGTTGCCTCACTCATGACAAACACAGTATGTATCCAGCACTTCACATGTACAAAGGGCATCATTCACATCATTGGAAGTGTCGGGTCCTCAAAACTGCCTGGAAGGTGGGCAGAGGAAAACACTTATAATTATCACTGGGGAGTGAAGAGCTCAGCTCAGGGAGCTTCCATGACATACCCCAAATCTCAGTGCTGGTAACTACTAACCACTATCTGTGTATGTTTTAAAGTTAGTAACTCAACTTTATTAGTATCACAGCTGAACACATAAAGCTCAGTTAATTCTCATGAACAATGAACTGTCATGCCACTGAGGGGTCCATGAGAGCGAGGAGGGATGGAGCATTTCCCTGCTCTTCCCACTTGCTGTATGGCAGGGTCTCATCCAACCAGTAGTGTTTGCAGGACATGGAGTCAGAGGGAAGGGCTTATGATAAGTCACTTGAACTTCAGTAGATCTTGATCTTCTCTCCCCTAAATAGACATTTCCAGCTCCTGCCACACTGTGACCACAGGTCCGGGTGAGGTATTGATCCCCTAGGCCCTCGGTTGATGGGGGTGGTGCCTGAGGTTGCTGGAACCCCTGGACTTCCATTTCCTGCTGTAGCAACCTCACCCGAGCCTTCAGGTCCCCTCTGGTTTATACTAAATTGTCCCCAGGATAACATGATAGGAAATACTTCAGGAGCATTGACTGGAAGTACACTTTCCTTCCACCTTTGCTTGTACCAGCATCCTCTCTGCAGATTGTACTAGGGACACACACGTGCATGCTTAACCACTGGTCCTAGTGCAGGACGGTGATTGTCCAGGCTGAAGCAGGTGGTGGGAAGGACCTGCCGGTGTGTATCAACACCTACGTACAGAATCTGGGGAGAAAGTGGAAGTCTCTGCCGGCACAGGTAGCAGAAGCTCAAGGAGACTAATTTGCCCTGTTTTTCTTTTCACCTTCCACCTACTACCTACCTTTGTGCATCCAGGTAATTGAGAAAAGCTTTTCTAGATCTGGTGAGCTTCTGTGTGGACTAGAGCATGTGATCTCCATTCAAAGTGTTACAGAGGAAAATGGTGGAGAACCATTGAGAGTCAATTCTGGTTTGGGCACCTGGGTGGCTCAGTCAATTAAGTAAGCGTCTGCCTTGGGCTCAGGTCATGATTTCATGGTCCTGGGATTGAGTGCCACATCGGGCTCCCTGCTTGCATGGAGGCTGCTTCTCAGTCTCCTCCCTGCTTGTGCTCTCTCTCTCTCTCTCTCAAAATAAATAGGTAAAATCTTAAAAAAAAAAAAAAAGTCAATCCTTGTTCTTCCATTACTGTTTTGTATTAGAGTTTCCAGCTCACTGACTGCCACCTGGTGATGTTCTAGGCTGTTCCCTGGAAGTCGGGGTCTACCAAGCCTTATCAAAACAGATCTACAAATGATTCTTTTGGATGGTGACTCCTGTTGGGAAGAACTGGGCCATGGCCTCCTCTCCTCTCTTATGTTGAATCTTGTGTACCTGCATTTCCCAGAGTGAACATTTGATTTTTCAAATCCTAGGACTGTATCCTCTATATGTAGCTTCAATCATGATTTTGACTGAATCAGGTTTGGTATTTATGACACCCTCTGTTACCTCACTTCACAGTGCACTGCTTCAAACATCTTTGCATATTTTGACGTTTACTTTCCTCTTGGGGGGATACTTCTAATATGGGATTACTGAACCAGAAAGAATTTGAACAGATCTTTTCACACAGTGTGAAATTATTTTTCTGAAAAACTACCATTTTTCAGTGCTACTAGCAATATACTTACTTCCAAATGACCTACTGTTATTGCAATGTATTCTTTATGTGTATTTTTGTTAACGTAACTGCATTGCCTAGGAAAATACTGAGATATAAATTAACATGTCTTCCTCTTGTTCCTCTACCTAAGTAGAATTCACTGCCTGCTCAGCTCAGCGTCCAGCCCTGACAGAGATAATGGGATGGAGAAGCCCAGAGTGGAGGGGCTGATTTCTGGAGAGAGGGCACAGAGGTAGCTATAGAAGAAAATGCTCTGAACAAAAAAGAGAAGAAGGTTAGAGATAGAAGAGGTGAAGAGAGAGGGGAGCCAGGGGAACCAGCATTGGAAGATTTTTTTTTTAAGTTTTAGAAGTAATGGCTGCTATGTTGAGTGTACTTTTGAGGGGGAAAGGGTGTAAAAATGAGATGTTGAGGAAATTTGGCTTTGCGTTTTGGGTGCAATTTCTTTTTAAATATAGTTAGGAAAGAGATAACCTTCACCATGACTTCCACAGTCTTTGGCCTATGTTAAAAACAAAAAAGAATATATACTTATCAAGTTATAATGATCGTCAAAATACCCACTCAAATTTGAAGGATATTGCAGAGAACACTGTGATATTAATAATGCCCACTGGGGAAATCACAGAGTTTTGACTCCTAGGTGCATTAGATGGGGAACCAGAGCTCTAGTGTTAAGTGAGTTCATTCATATGAAGTCTAAATAACTCCTCCATAGCTCAGACTTTGCTTTTCGACCCCGCTTCCAAAGAAATACAATTCCCTTTATTTTTAATTTAAATTCAATTAGCCAGTACACCATCACTTTCAGATGTAGTATTCAACAATTTATCATTTGTGCTCATCACGTCACGTGCCTTCCTTAATGCGCATCACCCATTTGCCCCATCGCCCCAACCTCTCCTTCTGCAACCCCCAGCTTGTTTCCCAGAGTCAAGAGTCTCTCACGGTTTGTCTCCCTCTCTGATTTCTTCCCATTCAGTTTTTCCCTCCCTCCCCCTATGATCCTCTGCGTTATTCCTTATACTCCACATATGAGTGAAACCATATGATGATTATCTTTCGCTGATTGACTTATTTCTCTTAGCATAATACCCTCCAGTTCCAGCCACGTCAATGTAGGCTGAATTCATGGGTGTTCAGAATGGTTTGATAGTTATCTAGCTAAATTAAAGGGACCAGATGAAATGAGGTCCCCTACTCTTCAGCCTTCTTGCCTCCTCCTCCTGAAATACAACTTGTTAATAAATTACAGTGTTTCCTAGAAGGAGAAAGGTTTTGGGTAGACTTTTTCCCTTCCCGCCATGAAAAATGGTCTCCTGGGGACTGTGTGGCCCTTGTGTGCACAACCAAGCAAGTATCAAACCACAGTTCCAGGCCATGTGCTGCCAGCAACAAGAGAAATTCATGGCGGGGTGATGGTAGAGGAAGACCCCAAGCTGTTGTAAGATCCCTTCCTGCCTCCCCAAGCTTACAGGTTGAGCAACCTGGGAGGTAAAGAAGTATTGGGGATTAAGTGAGGCTCTGCATGGTCTAGGTGATGCCTGCAATGTCCCCAGTGAGTGTCACAGACCTGGTAAGAACCCAGGACTGCCAGGATGTGGGAAGGGAAGGGGACCCTAGCGATGATCGGGAAAGAGCGACATCTGGTGGCACTAGGTAGGAAAGAGGAAGCAGACCCTCTTCCTCACTCCTCAGGAGGCAAATACAGTCAGATATCCGCACCACAGCCCCCAGGTAGTCCTGTTAACGTATTTTCCATCAGGACTGTTATGAATTTCCAAAACATAAGATTTCCTAAGTCAAATTTTGGGCAGCAATTGGGCTGAGCCAGAGAACACCACCCCGAAGGGTGGCAGAGAGCAGCTGTGAGAACCCAGTCAGAGCAAGGTAACACCAAGGGTGAGGATGAACTTTAAAGTCCGAGGGACCCTGGGCGACCCAGTAAAATGTTTTAAACCTTGTTAAATGATCACAATAATTGTCCTGGGTAAAACTTTGGCAGGGACTAAAGATAAAGTGTTAAGTGTTCAGTCTATACCTCATCCTCCCCTCTGTGGGAAGTCCCTTGTTGGTGCTGCTCAGTTGTATGGATCAGTAGAATCTAAGGAGATTATATTAGATCAGTATGACCCAATGTGCATTTTGGAATATATTCGAAGGTGGACTGAGGACACATAAAAGACTTTGCAGATACTTATAGTTAAATATTGTCAATGTATTTGGTAACAACAGCAACAAAACCCAAAAAACAGAAAACAATGCTTAATACAAGTTTTTGCTAATGAAAGTTTAACCATATTTTTAAAGGGGGGGTAGAGCTTAGCTAATTAAATTTCCTAGACACTTTCAACTGTGTTTATAAATGTAAATCCCAGTAAACTGTCTGACTAATAAATCTTCTCATGGTCTTAAGGAATCACAAATCAAATGAATACACTTAGTAATATGCTGTCTATTATGTTTTCCACAGTGATGTTTACAAACAGTACAATTCTCTTACAACTTTCAACTTAAAGCCACAATCCTATGGGCAAATTCCTCCTCCACCATCGAGTGGTCTGATTGATTTAATTGATCGCCTAAGAAAAAAGATGGGGTGCTATGGTTTCTCTAAATGAACAGTATGGGTAGTATCCAGAGTATCATCAAGATGGGCTGGTGGGATCCCATGCTGCCCCTTATAATGCTTCCCCTGTGTTTACTCAAAGAAGATTCCTTTCAAAGTTTTGGAGCTTTGATGCATTTAGTTAGGATACTTGGTTCTCTAGAGTACCCGCTCCCTGGTGTTTAATGCATCTGGCAAGTGATTGCTGTTTGCACATCACTGGTTACTCTTATAAATGCAGAGATACCGTTTATGCTCTTTTTGAATTAGGTGACCCTCTGGATTCTATTTTTATATTATCAGACAGAAAAATGAGAGCTTGTATAAATTATTAAATGGAGGGAAAAGTGAGGACCACAATGAAGTGAAAAATAACACCTTATGAGCCATCACTTTAAGATTATCAGATTTGACACATGGAATATTAGGGAAAAGGTGTTGTTTTCAAGAAAATATGCCAATAATTTAGAATATTTGGAGTTCTTTCCTTAGAATATAATAAAAATTCTTTCTTAATTAGAAAAATTTTTAGAGAATTATGTGCAAAACACATATTAGAGCTCAAATAAATATTGACCTTTTTTTTCTCAAAACACCTCGCACAATTCTAAATCATTTATTTATTACACATTTTAAAAATGGCATTCTCACCCCAATGTTCATAGAAGCAATGTCCGCAATAGCCAAACTGTGGAAAGAGCCGAGATGCCTTTCCAACAGATGAATGGATAAAGAAGATGTGGTCCATATATACAATGGAATATTACTCAGCCATCAGAAAGGATGAATACCCAAATTTTGCATCAACATGGATGGGACTGGAGGAGATTATGCTAAGTGGAATAAGTCAAGCAGAGAAAGTCAGTTCTCATACAGTTTCACATATATGTGGAACATAAGGAATAACATGGAGGACATTAGGAGAAGGAAGGGAAAAAATGAAGGGGGAGAATCGGAGGGGGAGAGGAACCTGAGCGACTATGGACTCTGAGAAACAAACAAGGTTTTAGAAGGGAGGGGGGTGGGGGGATGGGTTAGCCTGGTGATGGGTATTAAGGAGGGCACGTACTGCATGGAGCACTGGGTGTTATATGCAAACAATGAATCATGGAACACTACATCAAAAACTAATGATGTACTGTATGGTGACTAACATAACATAATAAAATAAAATAAAAATGGCATGCTCGCGGTTAATTTATTAGATACTTAAATATTCAAATTATCTTAAAATTGCAAATATTTAAAGTACCAAATATACAAAGATTATTTCTCAACATGGTAGAGAAATATTAAAAATATGCACTTTATTTTGCCATATCAATTCTTACTTCTTTTTAACTGGGCTAGAGCTCCTGATCCATGAAAGAAACAATGTTAGCATTTTGATGTAATTTGGAGTTACTAAATATTAGCAATAATTGCTAGTTACAGAAACCTGAATGATGATGGCTTTACAGTGTTAGGAATTTGTTTTCACTTCACCTGAAAAACATCTATTCCTGCAAAAATGGAATCTTCACAAAGAGGGTCACAAAGTCTGATCAGTCATGCAGTGTCCCTTCCACTGCAGGTTCCACCTTTCACCCACGGTATTATCTTCCTCCTACTGAATTTGACACTTTTGTCATTTTCAGTGTCCTGGGCTCTTTCTAGCTTTCTTTTCTGTCATCCTTAGCACATGGTTTCCATCCTAAAGCTCGCCTCAAGGTTATAACCACAACATTCCCATGTGAAGTAGGAAGAAGGAAGAACAGCAAGGCTTCCATGTTGAGTTAGCCTCATCCCCTCTGTTGAGGGGTTATTCCAAACAGTTTCTGTCTACACACCATCTCCTGGAATGCAGCCACATGGCCACTCCTATCTGCAAAGGAGCAGGAGGGAACCTGGGTGTTCATCTGTTACATTACTGCCCCCTGCTGTTACTAGACGGGCAGGGGTTGGACTCTTTGGTGGGAACAGCTGCCTTTGCAACACCCTGCTGACCACCTCGGCTTTATGGTGTGGGTAGACTGATTATGCATGTCAAACACCTGAGGTTACAGACCTCTAGGGTTACTTTTTGCAAAGCTGAAAAATAATTTGATCTCTGTTTTATAGTCTCCATGACAGTAAAGACGTCTATCAACATCCTATAAATGGGTTAGTCTTGCTATTCACTGTCCCCAGATGCAAATTACATCTTGACAAATTTTCAAGCCTGGTTTGAGCCTATGACCCTCCCCTTATCAGGCCCCCATTTTGTGTCTTTGCCATTAGGTTGGATTTAACTAATTGTATTCCAAACCCTCTTCATAGTGTTAGGTGGCAGGAGCACAATACCCATAGATATTTATGTAACATCGATTGTAATCAGCATATCTTTTATTTTTAAAGATCTTTTTCCTTTTTTAAAAGTAAGCTCCTTGCCCAGCGTGGAACCCAATGCAGGGCTTGAACTCACGACCCTGAGATCAAGACCTGAGCTGAGATCAAGAGTCTGATGCTTAACCAACTGAGCCACCAAGGCGTCCCTGTAATCAGCATATCTTACACACCAGCTTCTGGATCTGAAGTCAGAGCTTCTAGGGTCTTTCTAATGAAGAAAGGGGACTTGAAGGTACACAAAGGTAAGATATAGAAGAGAGCTCTAGAAGTCAGGAGGAGGGGCAGGAGAATTAAGAGATTGGGATAAGAAGTCTTCAGTGAAATCAGAAAACTGGAGATTGGGGAAACAAACAAAGGAGTTTGGGGTGAGCAGATGCAATGATGAATTTTCAAGAGTGATCTGTAAGGGAGAATTTTAGAAAGTTTTACTGTGTGCTCTATGTTGCAATATCCATCATATCTTATCCACTCTTGTCACCTCTTCCAGAGACGGTCAATAAGGCCTGTGTTACTGTTCAATTCTTCTGAATTTCTACATTTTTTGCAAGTGCCACATTGCCAGAACAGTTATTGAGAGAGAGCAGAGACCCATTTATTGGAATTCAGCAGTGTCGTGACTTGTGATAGCCAACATCTGTTCTAGGGAATTCAGTGAGAACACAGTTGTATGTGGTGGACCTCACACTTCCAGATAAATTGTGGGAAATTCAAGACTCATGTGTGCTTTGTCCAGAGCTCTGGCAACACGAGGCTGACAGAAACTCTCCATTCTACCAATGCATAGATGTAGGTTAGAGATGACCATGTGGGGAACTGAGAAACAAAGAGTCCATCCATCAGCAAGCATTTATTGAGCATGTATTATATTTCGGGTATTCTATACACTGAGAACAGAGGTGAACAAGATAGATAGCATCCCTTCTCCTAAGGAGTTTGTATTTAGTGAGCTTGAGGCAGTCTATCACATTTCCTGCAGGAGCTACATTTGAGACAGGGAGGCAAAGGGCATGGAATGATGACCTGAGACCATTAGGGATATGGACACCTTAAGAGACACCAATATGGAGGGATGACTTGCTTGAAGGCCAAATGGCACGATCAGACATCTACACAGATAGAAAGTGTCTACTGAGAACCAGACCCCCAACATGTGCCTTTCTGCACTCTCTCCTGCACACACCTGATCCTAGCATCCTTCTCAGGGATAAGGAGGAGGGGGCAACATTAGGTCAAGTGAGAAAACTCTGATAGAACTGAAATTAACCTGCATTGGCAAGATTGAAGTCTATTTATTTATTTGGTAGTAGGCAGAATGGAGACCAGAGATAGAAATTAAATTTAATTATAAAACTTAGAAGAAAATTGTCATTGTTGTACACTTTGTTTCTGACTTACTATATTTCCATTCAGTATATTTGGTTATAAATCTAATTGAATTGGGATCATCTAGAAATCACTTTGGTGTCAGTATGTGGAATGGTAATTAAGATTAGTATTTGGATTGGCATTAAAATATATTCTAAGAGATATTGATGAGTAGGATCACTAGGAGGTTTTTCTTGGTGATTTTGGATTGAATACACCCAGTATTAAAATAAACTCACTTTCATGTTTCGACAACCTAAGGATCACAGCAGATGTGAGAATATGTTTAATTTTTCAGTGAGATTCAGGTAAATTTTAATAATTAAGTAAGGATTACATTATGGGGATTTTTAGAGGAAGAGTTATAATCAAGGTAAGTGTAGGAAATATCAATAATGCTCTTGCTTCAGGTTGGATATCTTGATTTAAGTATATATGAAACACATGGCTTCAATTTAAGGCTAGGAATGATGAGTAGATGCTGGTGTTGGGCTTCATCAGGGTTTGCATTGAGAGTAAAAGAGTCCAGATGCAGATCTTCACTTCATTGCCTTCTTGAGGATGTATTGAGGCAAAGAGGGTCAAAAGATGGAATGTCACATAATCAAATACCCAATACTTTGGGATCAAGTTGAGGGAGCAACTCAAGTTGTCTGCCATGGGTTCAGGCTTAAAGAAGACCAGGAAGTGGGCTGACAAAAAGTAGAAATAGAAACAAGTCATGGGATAAGGGTTGGAGGAAAGGAAAGTGTTAGAAAGTTCAAGGAAAGAGAAGCTGCATTCAGAGGATTGGATGTTGGCATTTATAGGACTGGGAGGGAGTGAAGGGGGAGTTTCAAAAGCTGGGAGTTTAAGGGATTGAGAGGAGGCTGTCAGTAAAAGACTTATCCAGATAGGGAGATGGGGTGGGATGCAGGGTTAAAGAAGCCCAAAACTGTGTGGGAGTAGACAGTTGGCTGGAGAATATTGACATCTGACACAGATCAGAGGTAGGTGAGAAACCACCAATATCAAGGAGCTTACCCACTGGGTTTTCCTCTAATAGGTATCTAGGAGTTTTATGGTTTCATGTCTGGTATTCAAGTCTTTCATCCATTTTGAGTTTATCTTTTGTACAGTGTAAGATAGGCATCCTGTTTCATTCTTTTGCCTATGGCTGTCCAGTTTTCCCAACACCATTTATCTAAGAGACTGTTTTTTCCCTGTTGTATATTCTTGGCACCTTTGTTGAAAATGAATTGACTATATATGCATGGGTTTATTCCTGGGTTCTGTTCTGTTCCATTGATCTATGTGCTTATTTTTGTGCCAGTACCATACTGTTTCGATCACTACAGCTTTGTGATAAACTTTAAATCTGAAATTGTGATACCTCCAGTTTTGCTTTTCTTTTTCAAGATTGCTTTGGCTATTCAGGGTCTTTTGTGGTTCCATACAAATTTTAGGATTCTTTGTTGTACTTCTGTGAAAAATACTATTGGTATTTTGATAGGGATTGCATTAAATCTGTAGATTGCTTTGTGTAGTATGGACATTTTAACAATATTTGTTCTTTCATTTCATGGCACGGAATGTCTTTTCATTTGTTCATATCTTCTTCAGTTTCTTTCATCACTGTCCTATCATTTTCCTAGTATAAATCTTTTACCTCCTTGGTTAAATGTATTCCTAAGGTGGTTTTATTTGGTGCAGTTGTAAATGAAATTGTTTTCTTAATTTTTATTTCTTCTACTTTGTTATTAATGTATGGAAACAGCAGATTTCTGTATATTAATTTTGTACCTTGCAAATTTACTGTATTCATTTATTGTTCTAATGGATTTTTTGCTGGAGTATTTAGGGTTTTACATCCCTTTTACATGGTATTATAACATCTGCAAATAGTGACAGTTTTACTTCCTCCTTTCCAATTTGGATGACTTTTATTTTCTTTTTCTCGCCTAATTGCTCTATAAGACCGTGGGACTTCCAGAACTATGTTGAATAAAAGTGGTGAGAGTGGACATCCTTGTTTTGTTTCTGATTTTAGAGGAAAAACTTTCAGTTTTTCACAATTGAGGATGATGTTAGTTGTGGGCTCGTCATAAATGGTGTTTATTATGTTGAGGTATATTCCCTCTAAACCCATTTTGTTGATAGTTTTTATGATGTTGATAGTTTTATGAGCAGATGTTGAATTTTGTCAAATACGTTTTCTGCATCTATTGAGATGATCATATGGTTTTTATCCTTCATTTTATTAATGTGGTGTATCATGTTGATGGATTTGCAGATATTGAACCATCCTTGCTTTCCTGGAATAAATCCCACTTGGTGGTGGTGAATGACCCTTTTAATGTATCGCTGAATTCAGTTTGCTTAATTTATTTCTTTGAGGACTTTTGCATCTATGTTCATTAGGAATATTTGCCTGTGCTTTTCTTTGCTTGGTAGTGTCTTTGTCTGGTTTTGGTATCAGGGTAATGCTGGCCTCATAGAATATATTTGGAAGCTTTCCTTCTATTTTTTTGGAATAGGTTGAGAAGAATAGGTATTAACTCTTCTTTAAATGTCTAGTGGAATCCACCTTTGAAGCCGACTGGTCCTGGATTTTGTTTGTTGGGGAGGCAGGAGGCTCTTGCACAGAGCCTGGAGTGGGAGGAGACAGCTGCACAAAGTGCTAGCATGCCAATTTAGCAACTGCTTCTTTGTTTGCTATAGTCCTGTGCATCTTGTGAATGATGACCCTGTTGGCTCTCAGAGCTCAGTAATTTGCGTGCACATCCCTTGGGTGGAAGCCATAGAATTTGGAGTGCTAGATGTGTGGTCCAAACACTTTCCTCCTCAGGGGGAAGCTGGAAGTTGGAGGTTCTCCCCTGAATGCAGGTGCTGTGCCAAGGGTGGGGTTTGTGGTGAGAGTGTGTCTCAGCTTTTTCTACACATTTTAGTGTGGGTATTTTCTGAGTTGCTCAATGTGTAGGAGTCACTTGACTTGTTTCCAGATTTCTTTCAGAGGGAATTGATCCATATCGAGTTGTATACTTGGTGTGTCCATGGGAGGAGGGAAATTCAGGAGCCTCCCATGTTGCCATCTTGGTGATGTCCAAAAAGGGTTTTAACTCAAGTTGGCCCACAGCACTTCATGGTTGATTACAAACTCCAGTCCCCTGGTTTCACAATCTTTGAACATGTTCTGAACAAATGGTCTAGCACTCATATTTCCAGCCTTAGGGCTTCTGCCCATAATGTGACCATATGAAAAATCAGATTTAGGAGCAAAAGAGGCACTACTAACGATTTTATGGGGAACTATGAGAGAAGTTAGAGAACTTATATTACTCCCACACAATAAAAAAATAAAATAAAAAGTTCCAATTAAACATTTTAATTCTTCCTAATGTGTCTCTTCTCAGCCTCACAGAAAGTGATTCTTGGTCCTACCTCTAGAGATACAAGGTATCTGTGTCTGCGTCTGTGTTTATATCTGAGTCTGTACCTGTATTAATCTACATACAGTTTTCTCCATTTATACAGTGAGGGTTTTTAGCCAACTTTCTTACTATTCACAACTTACTGATATTTTCAGGTATCAAGAGTTAATATTAAATTACCAATTTATTTAAAATATTAACCAGTTATGAATTATAATTTATATTATTTTAATAATTAATTATTAATATGATTATAAAGAATTATTAGTCAAAATATTAATTAACTAACCAAATAGAAAGGATAAATACTCTAATAGTTACAAGAATATACTAGAACTATGAATTTAAAATGTTATTCTAGAAATGTCATACTTATACAGTGGCATTCAAAATATACTGCCCTCTAATATGGCACTTACATCTTTATGTAAATAAAGTAAAGGTGGGTCTTGAACCCACCACTAACTCCAGCCCTCCTCCTTCTAGAGTCTCAAACATGCCTGTACACAAGAAATAATCAGTGAATGTTTCATGTTAGTAAGATTTTTGATTAAAATTTTGTATAGTTAACTTAATAAGATTTTTGATTAAAATTTTGTTACCAGCTTCAAGGGCACTGAGAGAGCAGTGACAGAGAATGTCCACAGTCTGCTCTTCCTGGTCCCCTTTCTCCTTCTCTGTGCCCTCAGCCCTCCCCTCAGGTCACTGTCTTCTCTGCATTCCATTCCCACCCTCTTTTGAGGGACAGGTGACATGCTTCAGAAAATAATAAAGAACAAGAAAATAAAGGAACTGGGCACCCCACCCGGATCCCATGGAAAAGGGATGGTGTGGTTACTCAGAAGAGGATCCGTAGACCCCGGAGAAGAGACATTTGGGCTGGACAGAACAGAAATGTTTCTCTCGGTCACACAGATTAATGAAAATTGTCACCTTCTGGGTGAGGAAGAATTGGCATTTCATAGTGCAGCATTCCCACAACTGAGTAGGAAGCACAGCAGACTGTGCATGTGACTTGTTCCAGAGCGCTCATTTCACCACTAAGATTATGTCCTCCGTGGTGAGGCAACGTAGTAACCCCGGGGACACTTCCCCGTCCAGGGCTGGCCCATCAGATAGCTCCTCCTGCACTCTTCTCCTGGCCCTGTGCTGGAATATTTATTCTTACGTTACCAGAATAGAGGCTTTTGAACATGGACATTCGTCCGTCTTTCATAGGAACTAGGTTTAGGATCAGGGATGTTCAGGGAACGAGTTTTGGATCAGAGAGGAGCTAATGAAGGATACTTAGCCCTAGGAAGCCAACTGGCCTTCCCGGATGGGTGCTCATCTGAGGTGTAACCCCATTGACTACTTGCTTTGCTGTCATTTTTGATTTCCCATTTAAAAGAGGAACTCGAAAGTGGATTAAGCAAGATTAAATTAAGTATTTATTCAATAAAAGGCAGAAATGAAAGCTGATCATTCTAGCAAAAAATAAAAATAAAAATAAAAAAAGGTCTAAATCCTAGTCAAGAAATCTACTTGCAAAGGGCCAAAGTATCTTGTTGGAGATCACATAGCTATTAACCGACTGAGTTCGAACCCTCAGGTACACTGTCTCTTGCCTATTATGCACACATTACCTTGTACAGGCTGGGGGATAGAGGCTATGGGGTCTCCAAGAGGAAAAACTGGTGGGAAATAAGTATTCTGTCCATGTGGGGTTTGCATGATCAAAGGAAGATCTGAAGAGCTAACAGCATACTGATGTCCACCTGCCTCCAAAGCACAAGCTCTCAGCCTCTGCACTGTGATGCCTCTTTGTAAGGACAATTCTGGGCAAGTGGAGAAAAGCATGGGCCCAAGTTCCAGGCAGAGCATACCAGGTACATCAGGACAGCCTGGGCCAGTTGTCCTGCCAGCAGGAAATGGACAGCCAGGCAGGATGTAGAGGGGGCAGTCAGGTTTATAGGCTTCCTCTCTGCCGGCCCCATTCTTCTGACCACCACCCCCTGTCCTCCTCTCTTTTGGATTTCTCATTTGGGGTGCCTGAAGAATGAGAGGCCTCTACAACTTCACTGTTCTCCTGGGGGAAGCCACAGCCCAGGTGTCCTGTCTGCCCCTCAGCATGCACACTGGCCCCCAGACTCACAGGTTGTTGTTTGTTTTTAAAGAAGTTTTTAGGAACTTTTTCCTAACACTGATGAGAATGTCTTTGTAGCCCTGAGACTTGGGGACAAAAAAATCATTAGTAATTATCAACAAACCATAAATAACAGAATATCTATTGACAGGCCATGTGACTGAACACCTACAGTTATGGAAAGTTCATGTTCTCTGGGACAATCTATTCTGTCTTTAGATTTTTTCATGATGAGTTGAAAAAAATTTTTTCCTATACTTTCCATACAAAGGTCTTGTTATCACTTCAGGAATCTCACAGAACAATTTTACTCTAAATGACTGAAGACTGTGCTTATGCCCACTCAACCCCAAGTCCCGGATCTATTCCTCATTTTGAGCTCCTTCTCAATCCTGGACACTAGGGGGGAGAGGGAGGCAGATAAACATATGAAAGGAACAGAAGGAGATTAATGGTTCCAGTTAACAGCTGCTTACAGTTGTACACAGGGAAGAGCAACCAAACCCACCAGAATCCTATTTTCTAGAAAAATTACTTTTGGAAAATCACCCAACAGCACCCTAGTTAGATCTAGGTAAGATGGGTGCACATTAAAACCTTGTCCCCTAATGAGTGACTACTATGAATCTCGGAAAAATAACCTATCCATCATTATGGTGGTGGACCTCTGTAGACTTGGTATCCTGTTAGAGCTTCAGATCTTCCTTTGATCATGCAAACCCCACATGGACAGATTACGTATTTTCTGCCAGTTTTTCCTCCTGGAGACCCCCATGACCTTTATCCCCTAGCCCATACAAGGCAATGTGGACATAATGGGCAAATGGTGTTTCTGATGGTTCTAAAGACTCAGTGGTGTTCTCTGGCTACCAATAGTCATTCACTCATTCACAGAGTCAACAATCATTTATTGTGGGCCAAGCTCTGGGAATATGAAGGGGGACAACTCAGGTAGTTTCTTACTCTCATAGAGAACACTAATGATTGGCATACTCATTACTTGTAGAGGGGTTTCGCCTTGGCCCTAAGACAGCAGAATAGGTAGCTCAGCCTTCAACAGAGTTCCCCAGAGAGCGTCTTCTGTGCTCTGATGTATGTCATGGATCGCCATCCTCCAGACAATGATCCACTCCCAAACAGCTTTGGGCTTCCCCACCCTCCACACTCCATCCCATCTCCCTCATCTGGATAAGCCTCTTACCCACAGCCTCTTCTCAATCCCCTAAACGCCCAGCTTCTGAAACTCCCACCTTTGTTCCCTCCCAGTCCCCTGACCTGGGCCTTTTTATTGCCCAGAGCTGCTTCTTCTCTAAGACCTTAATCACCCTCTCCAAATCTCCTGTACCTACCCATCCAATGAACTTCCTAATGCTTGCCGTCTTTGACCTTCCTCAGTGACATCCCCTTTCCCACAGGTCATTTCTCTTTTCACTTTTCCTTAGCCAATTTCCTGGCCTCCTCTATGTCTTGCAGGCCCCTTAGTTTGCTGTCTTGGCCCGAACCCCAGCTTGACCACCTCTCAGCATGCTTTCCTTACGAGCCTCCAAGTCTGGATCTGTGAGGCCCACATCTCTTCCTGACCTTCTGACTGCAGCTGGAGAGGGTGTCACGGCCAGGCACATGGTATCCCTCACACAGGAGGGTTTCCAGCCCCCTGCTGAGTACAGTCACACTGCTCACCCTTACCTGGGTCCCTTTCTTCTCCATGATGGTTCCACCTTTCACCACCCCTGCACCCCTGTCCAATCCAGCCTCCCTGGCTCCCCAGAAGCAACGTATCCCCCATGACACCCCCCAGACACTGTGCCTACAATGTGCAGTCCCCTACTTTCCACCTGTGGTTGCTGACATTTACCTGTATTTTCACCCCCTGGCACATTTTTCCCTTCCAGAAATCTAAGAATTACCTGAAATCACTAATTACCCTCATGTTCCCATCCAAAGAGCAAAGTCTTCTTATGGATTCTACCATTAACTAGGTCTGGCAGCCCTCCCCTCCCTCAATATCCCTCACCTGCTCCCCTGGACCGGTGTCTCTTCGTGAGCCTCCCTGGGGCCAGACTTCCCAGCTCCCCTCCATGCTGGAGTCAGAATTCGATCTCCACGTGGGTCACATCCCGCCGAGGCTCCCTGTGTCTTTGGGATAATGCCCTCTCCTTTCCTCTCTTCATGTTCCTGACTCTGCTGGTAAAATACTGTATTGGTGAGAAAGCTTTCATCTTTATTTTTTCTTCCTTTTCTTTCATCCAGTTTCCACATGAGGGGGAGACATAGATCTGAACACAGAGGCCTGAGCTCCCTGCTGTCTGGTGGGCCACGGGCCACAGAAAGTCCTTTCTCCTCCAAGTGCAAACTCAGTAGGGCAAGTCTGCTTCCTGTAGCTGAAGGTAAATGTACAGGATCTGGGATCTCAGTTGCAATCTAATCGAGATTCATCGACAGGAAAACTGATTTTTTAGCCTTTTCTACATTCTGAGTCTGTTACAGCATCATTTCAGAATTTGGAGAGTGAAGGTGTGAGGAATTAGAATTTACAAACCCATTTGTAATAGACCCTCCACTATGTGTACATTTATATATTTATGTATTTATTTATTTCTGTATGTTCCGTTAGCCACTGTATAGTACATCATTAGTTTTTGATGTACTGTTCAACGATTCATTAGTTGGGAATAACACCCAGTGCTCATCACAGCATGGGCCCTCCTTAATACCCATCACCCTGTGACCCCACCCCCTCCTTCCCTCCTCCCCTCTGAAACCCTCAGTTTGTTTCCCAGGGTCCATAGTCTCTCATGGTTCATCCCCCTCTCTGATTTCTCCCCCTTCAGATTTCCCTCCCTTCCCCCATGGTCTTCTGTGCTATTGCTTATGTTCCACATATGAATGAAACCATATGATAATTGCCTTTCTCTGCTTGACTTACTTCACTTAGGATAATCCCCTCCAGTTCCATCCATGTCAGTGCAAATGGTGGGTATTCATCCTTTCTGAGGGCTAAATAATATTCCATTTCATATATGTATCACATCTTCTTTATCCATTCATCTGTTGAAATGCATCTCGCTCCTTCCACAGTTTGGTTATTGTGGACATTGCTGCTATGAACATTGGGGTGCATGTGCCCCTTCTTTTCACTACATCTGTATCTTTGGGGTAAATACATTGCCTGACTTCAAGTTATATCACAAAGCTGTGATCACCAAGACAGCAGGGTATTGGCACAAAAACAGACACATAGACCAATGGAACAGAATAGAGACCCCAGAAATAGACCCTCAACTCTATGGTCAACTAATCTTAGACAAATGAGGAAAAAATACCCAATGGAAAAAAGACAGTCTCTCCAGTAAGTGGTGCTGGGAAAATTGGACAGCTACACATATAAGAATAAAACTAGACCATTCTCTTACACCATACACAAAGATAAACTCTAAATGGGTGAAAGACCTCGATGTGAGACAAGAATCCATCAAAATCCTAGAGGAGAACATAGGCAGTAACCTCTTAGACATCGGCCACAGCAACTTCTTCCAAGACACGTCTCCAAAGGCAAGGGAAACAAAAGCGAAAATGAACTTTTGGGACTTCATCAAGATAAAAAGCTTCTGCACAGCAAAGGAAACAGTCAACAAAACTAAGAGGCAGCCCACAGAATAGGAGAAGATATTTGCAAATGACATTAAGATAAAGGGCTGGTATCAAAGATCTATAAAGAACTTCTCATACTCAACACTCAAAAGACAAATAATCAAGTCAAAAAATGGGTAGAAGACATGAACAAACACTTCTCCAAAGAAGACATACAAATGGCCAATAGACACATGAAAAAATACTCAACATCACTAGCCATCAGGGAAATACACATCAAAACTGCAATGAGATACCACCTTACACCAGTTAGAATGGCAAAAATTAACAAGTCAGGAAGCAACAAATGTTGGCAAAGATGTGGAGAAAGGTGAACCCTCCTACATTGTTGGTGGGAATGCAAGCTGGTACAGCCACTCTGGAAAAGAGTATGGAGGTTCCTCAAGATGTTAAAAATAGAGCTACCCTATGACCCAGCAATTGCATTACTAGGTATGTGTACCTTTAGACACCAGTATCCTTGACACCTGACCACCAAGCAGGGTGAGACCCAGCCCTTCCAGTCCAGCCTTCATCTGTGACACTGTTTTATTCATCTGTACACTCAGAGCAAAGCCTTTCCTGCTCCGATTCTCCAGGCCACTCACCCTTCACCTCCAGCTCAAGTGTCATCACTTCTGTAAAGTCCCTGATTAGTCCCAAGTAGAAGTGACCATTTCCTCCACTGTGCTCCCAAAGTGTCGTATACTTTCCTCTCTCACAGCTGCCTCCACACGTTGTCACAGCCACCGGACCATATCCCATGGAGCGCCAAACCCCTCCATTCACTAGTGTGTTCCCTGAACCCATCATATTCCCCCGGCACTCAGGCTGCTCAGAACTCTTCCCTAAAACAATAATAAGTAGGTGAAGAAATACAGGACTAAACAGGGAGATCTGTAATGAACCTATCTTTGTGCAGAGTGACCTGAATATTACAGAGAAGTGAAAATGTGTAGTCGTGGAGGGAAAACCACCTTGTGGGGAGCAGTAGGAGCATTGTTAGTGGATATAGTTGAATGCTCCCATAGTCTAGTGTTGAATAGCTCTTGACGCACAGTGGTGCTTAATAGCAAGGCAGGGGGCTGGGAAGACTGGGGGTCTTGCTGCTCAACCACTGTCCATCAGATTCTGGTCTAAACGATGACTTGATTTCATTACCACAGGGAACTCTTTCCATTCAGCTTCCAAAGATGGGCATAAACCAGGACAAGGACAGGAGAGGAGCAGATCCATGGGTTAAGCCCTCTGCTTTGTGCTGGAAAAGCTGGTTTGAAGGAAAAGCCAGCCCTAGATGTGGAGATTGACACCTTGACTCTGGATTATGGTGCCTCAGAAGGCAACTCCAGATGTATTCTATAGTCTCTGGCTTCTCTATTCTCCAGAGGTGGATGGAGCTGGGACACAGCAGAACCAGGTCAGGACAGCTTGGGGTTTTTTGTAGTTTCCTTTCTTTTTCTGTGTTTCTCTGCCAGTTCTGGCCACCTCCCTTCCTCTGGGGATATGCTGAGCTCAGCAAGCCCAGCTCCACCAGCTCTGCCCCCTGTGCCCATTGGCTTCTGGTCATCTGGTCATCTGATAAGGCTTAATGCTTCTGCTGCAGACAGGACCTGCCTCACTCTGTCCTGCTAGCACATCTGGCAGCCAGGCTGACTATTGCTGCTCCAGGGCCTCCTCCCAGCCTCAGATTTCAGCTCAGCATCTCCAGCAGCCTGGCTCATGGCTCTGCTATTTTCCTTGATCCTCGGTGAGTATCTCTGCCCCTGCTTACTGAGGCTTCAGCATCTCCCCAGAACTTTGATCAGGGAGAGTGCTCTCTCCTCCCAGCCAGTGAAGATCCTGCTATTTTTTAAGGAGCAGCTTCACCTGCTCTCCTGCCTTCTCTGTGTCTAAACTCAAGCCACTGAATCCATACCCAATTTATAATCCATTTGATCTTCAGAGTTTTTTCTATTTCCCTTTATTTACACTGACAAATTTATAATAGTTTGTCCCATTTCCCTTTTTATGTAAATTTCCCTAAATGTATTCTTTATAAAAAGACAAATGAACCATGGGTAACAGCACATAGAGCAAGAAAAAGAAGAGAACCGGAAGACAGACAGCTTTCACAGGTCATACTGTCCAGTTTCCTCTCAAAGATGTTCCATATAATGTTTCCCTAGGGTCCCCCAGGGTTTCTTATCATCCAGAATAATTTACTGTAAATGAGGATTTTGGAGTCAAAGCGACCTGAGTTTCAGTCCTTGTTCTTAGATTTCTTAGCTGTCTGAATTGTTAAATTACCCTCTCTCTCTGGAATCCTACTTTCATCTGTGAAATGAAGGTAATAGTATGTTCTTTGGAGGTTTGTTAGGAAACTTTTCATGAGATAATGAACTTGGGGCATCTAACAAGGCCTACTAGGTCTCTTCCCTAATCAGTCACAACCATTTTATTGTCTCGAGGATCCCATGCATCACCAAAGCTCACACTGGCACTTAATGTGCTCTCTGTAGGGTGCTGGCTGAATTCCTAAACACCAATACATTCCCTGTATCACCTGCCAGCAAGTCCAGCCCCATCAGGAGTGTCCTATCACCTCTTCTCTGCTTTCCTTCAGCCCCACCTCCTTCATGAAGCCTCTCTGGTTTGACTACCCATAGTCATCTACCCTGCTCCAGAACTTTCAAGTCCCTCTTGGGCTCTGTCACTTTCATACCTGCACACCAGGCTCGACACACTCGGTTTGCACTGTGTATATACAGGCTTTCTCCTTACTAGATGTGTGGGGTGTTATGTGTAATATTACTTTGAGGTTTAGACAGTTACAGACAAGGTCTCACTGAGTCTGAGAGTGGCTATATCCTGGAGAATAAGGGCATTGGATTATTTAGAAATTATTTGGAAATGAAAAGAAGAAAATATTCCAGAATAAGCCACTAAAATTCTTGGATCTGCCTGAAAGACTCTAGACCAAAGACATTAGCTCCTTCAGAAATATTGCATAAGATGTGGGGGGTGGGGCATGACTGTTCTGCAGTTCAGAATGCCTAGGGCCTTGGGGACCACTGATGGGCACAGGGCTCAGGACTCTCGGCAGCATTAGAAGGGAGCCTAATGCATAGAGGAGCCCGATCACCCAGAGGTCCTATAGGGAGAAACTATGATGTCCTATGATGTGCTGGCCCTTAAGCCTGGGGTTTGGAACCAAATGTAGGGCTGCTTTCTGACCTGTTGATCAGGGCTCAGCAAACTACAGCCCACAAGCTAACAATGGTTTTTACATTTTTAAACAATGGGGAAAAAATCAAAAGAAGAATACTATTTTGTGACAGGGAAATCTAAATTTCAGTCTATAAAAAAAGGTTTATTGTAGCATGGCCATGCTCATTCATACTCATATCCACACGTGGCTGTTCTTAGGCTACAGTGACAGAGCTGAGTGGTGGTAACAGAGACCAGAGGCTACAAAGCCCAGATTATTTGTGCTCTGACCCTTTACAGGACAAGTGTCCTGGCCGTGGCCTGAGCACAGTGCCAGTGACACAGACAGATCCTGCCCTTTCCCTTCTCTGTGCTGCCCCCATGGCATTTCTATCTTCTGCACCAGAGCCCTTCCCAGTGGCCTCCGGCATGCCTTGCTGTGGGGCCCAGAGGCTGCACACCACCCATCCACTTCAGGTAGTAATCAGTCAATATAACTAACTGGCTAGAATAGAAAGTGGATCTATCCATGCCTGGAGCAGAGCAACATCACGTGTATAGGGAACATGTTGGGCTGTGGTAGAATTGGTCTTTGTGGTTCCCAGTCACTGTCCATGTGTCCTTCGGGTCTGGTCATTGCAGGACAAGGTTTCCTTAGGCCTGACCCAGCACTCTAGCTGCCCCACAAAGACTAGCAAAGATTTTCTAGAGAGTTGTGTTGTTTGAACAAAGCCTTGGGATTGACGATATGATCTCACTCGCTTCCTTCTTCTCTCCTCAGCCATTTGCACCGGACCTGGTCTCTTAGGTAAGATTTTTGGGGTCCTGAGAGGGAGGCCTCCAAGCTCTTGAGATGGAAAACTTGATGCTTCCTTGGGGCATGGAGAGAGGCTCTAGTTCAATAGAATCTGAGTAAATTTCCTCTCCAGTTTCTCAGTCCAACCACTCTGTCCTATGTGGGTGGGTTTCCACCTCCAGAACCTGGTAGGGGTTTGGGTGGTGTTTCCTGCAAGGGGATTCCCTCCCACTTGGCCTCTGTGGCCTAAAACTCTTGGCCACCTCCAAGTAGCAGATGGCTTTGTTTGGGGACTCAGAAGATATCCCACCCCCTTGTCGGCATATCTGGGAGAGGAACTTCCTTTTGCCCTCCTGGGCTCTACCACTTCCCAGCCCCAGTGCCAACCTGCATGGCTCCTTTGAACTAGAAATGCATCTACTTGTGTGCAGTGTGTGGTTTGACCAGCAGTGGGCAGGCTGGATTTCAGCCTCCACTGGCCACCTGTGTGGACCATGCACAAGCTGCACAGAGAATAGGTCTGTCAAGAGGAAGGCTGTGATCTCGACTCAAGGGGGTTGGTCGTGGACCCTCACCTTCTTACACATTATCCCATGGGTCTTTTTCTCTTGATGGTAGAGGCTTTACCAGAGAGGGGCAGCCACAGACTCTGCAGTGGCCATGAGGAACTCCACACCAGCAGGATGTAATTCAATTCTTTCAGCATTGCCGCCTCAGATTCTTAGTCTAAAAATTAGCTTACGTGGTCTTTTTTCCTGTGGTGTCCAGCGGTGTCCTCACTGCTGGTACAGGGACCTCGGCTCTACAGCTTTCCCACAGCCCAGGTCACTGCTCCTCCACCCCAGCCCTGCTCTCGAGTTGTCAGCCAACAAAGTAGGCTGGGGACACTGCCCGGGAGGCAGCTGCCCCGATGGCCCCTCTGCCTTTCTCTCTGGCTCTCAAATCTCTTCTCAGCTGCGTTTCCTTGACACTTAGCCTGTTTCTTTCTTACATGTTTCTTCTTTCCTGGGAGGGGTTCTAATTCTCCTTTCCATGGAAAATAAAACTCATTTAAAGCCAGAATTTTACAATTCAAAATCAGATAACACGTGCATGTAGATAGCTAGTGCTTCCTGGAATACACAATAATGCATGTCTAAATTCAAATCTTGCAATGACCCAACTGCTATTTCTGGGTGACTCTTCTTGAGTTATGTTTGTACCCTGTAAACGTAGGTGTGCAAAAATGAAAACTTTTCTTAGTTTTTTAAGTTAAATTTTAAAATCTATTTCTAGCCTCCATTCCTCATATTGCTTCCCTCAAAAAACACATGGAACAAAAGGAGACACAAAAACAAATGAACAAACCAAATGTCAACTTCCAATGCACTCTAAAATCAACCAGCTCAGTGTTTCTCACTCAGTAACTTCTTCTGGGGTTGATTCCGGGTTCTAGGGAGTTTTTGCAGAGCTGAGGCAAGGTAGATGGTGGAAGATCTGGTCCTCCAAAGTCATATTCCATTCGTGCATGTGCCTCAGTCACCCACTTGTCCCATGTGGTCATAGGTGACACTGCTCGTAATGGGGTAGGCCACAGACCAGCAGTCCCATGTGACCCCTCCATGTGCCCCAGACCTGTCTCGGTCAACTACCCCACTCCATGGAGGCATGGCCCATTCATCTCTTCTGTATCATGCTATCATTCAAGGGCTACACATGTAGCCAACTAGCTCTTCACCTTTTGTATCTCACCCTTCCAGGCTGCTGGAGTCTTTGTGGGGTTGCCCCAGACCTCTTAAATATAATCTCCTGGAGGGCAGCAACGCTCTGAGTTCATAAACCAATACCTGGAACATAGTATATACTCAACAAAAGTGTGTTGTCTGGTAGGCTCTTCTTTGCTCTCCTACAGCCATCTCCACTCTATGTCTGTGTCTCGGTGGAAGAGGGAGAGAATTTCCATTAGCTTTTTCCACCCTCAGAGTTATTATCAGGAAGCAGAATCATGTACTGGATTCCTCAGAACATATCTGGAGGCTCTGGGGAGATTGTCTCTTACCCCAAGCCCTAGAACCCTCTAGACTAAGATTCTGACTGGTCAAGGCTCTGACCGTTCCTTCACCCACTGCTGTCTGCATTCCTCTGAGCTGGGTTCTTGAGCACAGGAAGATGTCATGAGAAACAACAAGGATGGGTAGTGGGGGATCACGGATATTGGGAGAGAAAGAGAGTCAGGTTGTTCAGCCCAAGTTATATCTATAAAGCCAGCCTCCATCTGGCTGCCACCGGGGGAGGCAGAGTCAAGAAATGACAACACAACAGAGCACATCTCTACACTTGTATTCTGACCTGGGGCTTCCACTGCTTAGCGGTGTGAGTATATATACGTAGGTGTCTTGAAGCGGAGTTTCTTGGCAGGGTAGGTTAAGAGTGGAGCAGAATCAGAACTTAGGGATGGGGTCCTGAAGCTCCTCTCCCTCCACTTCCCTTATAAGCCCTCCATCTCAGACCCCAACATCCCACACCCTCTGGGAGTGTTGGAAGTGTTCCAAGATGCCTGAGTTCTCTCTCATCCTCCAGATGCCCATCCAAGCTCCCATCCCTTTGGAGGGTCTTCATCCAGTGTGCGGCTGGTGGGAGGTGACCACCGCTGTGAAGGGCGGGTGGAGATACAGCTGGCCGGCGAGTGGGGCACCGTGTGTGATGATGGCTGGGACAAGAACGATGCAGCTGTGGTGTGCCGGGAGCTGGGCTGTGGAGCCGTCAAGAGGGCAATCAGTGGTACTTCATACGGGCCACTGACACAAGAAGATCAAAAAATCTTCATCCAAGAATTCAAATGCAATGGCATGGAAGAGAGCCTGTCTCAGTGTGAAAGGGAAGATTTTTTCGACTGCACCCACGAGGAGGACGCAGGAGCTGTATGTGGGTGTAAGTACCGTAGCCCCACACCCTCTGCCACCCAACCCATGGACCAGAGTCCCCTGTCTTAACCCCCACCATGGACTTCACACATAGTAACTAGCTCCTCACCCTTTGTATCTCACCCTTCTCAACTGTGGGCCCAGCAGAGGAACATTATCCTCACTTAGTATTGTTCCTGCTCTTTGGATGAGGTAAAGCATTTAGCTTAGTTTCAGCCTACATGAGAGCCTGCTTCTCTCCTTCGCACACACACACACACACACACACAAGCATGCCCAGATCCATCCACCACTAAGTGTTGGTTGAAGAGTATAACCTGTGTCTGGAACTCAGGGGAGGTATGGGGAAGAAAAGAGCTGGCAAGGTATGATGTATGTTTCCTGGTTTTTGCCCCTAAGAAAACCAAGTACAATGCATGCTCTTCCAGCTCTCAAGTGTTCCACCAATGAAATAGTGGACAAGAGATGCTCTTAGGAAACCAACACAACACTTTGCCTTCTGTGCATTAATAATCCCCTTTCTGCATGCACTTCCCACTAGACTGTGATTTGCCTGAGAGGCTGGTCCATGCCTTCTCTTTGTCACCCTGCAGACTGTTACCAGGGAAACAACTAATAAATCCTTGTGCCTGATGCTGAGATCTCATTCCTACTTCTTAGAGAGATTGAAGGTTGGGAGCACTAATTCACAATACTTGGGTGATAATGCTGATAATGAACCAGGAGGTTTTGGGGCTTGGACACATTGCGTATGTTACTATTGCATTTTATTTTTTAAAAATCTATGCAATCCCTCTACTTGCCTCTTATGAGGAACAAATGAGAATATGAATATGGAAATAACTAAAAAAACTAAAAATGTTATGGAAATAATTAATTCACTTGGAACTGAAAAATGACATTCGTTCCATTGACTCACTCATCCAACCCATTCAACAAGCATCTACTGGACAACCCTAAGCACTCTAGACACATTGTACTAAACACCAAGAACAGAGGGATGTGCCCATGGGGCTCTATTCTGGGAAGACCATGTTCTTGATTAAACAGACACCTCCTCTTTCCTTTCCCACAGTCGAAGAGAATGTGCGGCTGGTTGATGGCCCCAAGCGCTGCCAGGGCCGAGTAGAGGTGAAGCACCAAGGGCAGTGGAAAACTGTGTGCAAAGCAAGCTGGAGCTTTGCAGCCACCAAAGTGGTATGCCGGCAGCTGGGATGTGGACGGGCCATGCTGACCCGGAAGTGCTGCAACAAAGCCACCCAGGGCCAAGGGCCCATCTGGTTGAGAAAGGCATCATGCTCAGGAAAAGAAATCAGCCTTCAGGATTGCCCTTCTGGGGTTTGGGAAAGGAACAACTGCACCCATGATGAGGACATGTGGGTGGAATGTGAAGGTAAAGCCCATGAGTCCAGAAACTAGATTCATTCATGAATTTGGTTAAACTGGATTCCATTTAACCAATGTCTACAGACAGCTGGTGAGGCATCAAGTGACAGTGACAGACTCAGTTACTCATCAATTCTTGTTATTTATTCATTCATTCATTCATTCATTCATTCATTTATTTTAGAGAGAGAGAGAGAGAGAGGGAGAGCACAAGCGGGGGGAAGGGGAGAGAGAATCCCAAGGAGACTCCAGTCCGGAGATCGTGGAGCCCAATGCGGGTCTCTATCTTACGACCCTGAGATCATGACCCCAGACAAAATCAAGAGCTGGGCACTTAACTGACCGAGCTATCCAGGTGCCCCTCTTGTTTTTTTAAAACGCTGACATCAATGCCTCCCTCTGTACAGGAAAACGGTTCCGGTGATAAGTAAGTGCTAGATTACTGTGAACTACTAGTATACTGAGTTCTACATAATGGAGATAGAGCACGCCGCTCCATGTATTGTTGAGCTCTTTAATTTAAAAAAAACTATTAGGAAATCACTTATTAATATTAGATTTTTATAAATTAGAGAAGTGGAAAATCCTAGTTAAGGAAGGGACCTGGACTACACGGTCAGGCAGAGAGAAGGGGATGTAGGCACAGAAACTCAGTGGATGGTCTCACGTGCTGATGGGATTTGAGTGTAGAGGACCTTCTCTGTCAGTCGCCCTGCCTCCCGCCACCCTCACTCCCTCCTGCACCTGCAGATCCCTTTGAACTGCAGCTGGTAGGAGGAGACAGCCGCTGCGCCGGGAGGCTGGAGGTGCTGCACAAGGGCGAGTGGGGCACTGTCTGTGACGATGGCTGGGGAGAAGAAGCCGACCAGGTGGTATGCAGGCAGCTGGGTTGTGGGGAGTCCCTCTCTCCATCTGCCAAATTCCGGAGAAGATTTGGCCCTGGGGTCGGCCGCATCTGGCTGGATGACGTTGCTTGCTCAGGGGAGGAGAGGTCTCTGGAGCAGTGCCCGCACAGGTTTTGGGGCCAACACAATTGCAACCATGCAGAGGACGTGGCTGTGGTCTGTGCAGGTAAGTCCTGGGGCAGAGTTCATGGGGACATCATGGGGGGAGGGGAGGGACGGGGGTTCCCACTAGGGTGGTCCCCTATTTCACACTTACTTCAGGGGTTATGAGTGAAGCTTTTGAGCAATAAATAGAAATAATGATGATACTAATAATAAACCCCTTACTGTAGACTTACTGATGTGAGAGGAAGAGAGGTTTTAAAAATTACTGGATCAACACCCTTATATTAAACGTAAACAAAGTGAGACTCAGAGAAACAAATTGCCAAAATCATAAAAATTGCTTTGAAATGATAGAGCAGAACTAAAGTGACTTGTCCTGACTCTGATCTCCGGGGTCATTCTCCCAGATGACCCCAACCCTCACAAACTAAGTTTAAACTATGGGAGACAGTCCTACCTCATTCTACCTGATGTCACTCCACGGATTTTAGGTGAACCTGTGGGAATGGGGCTGGGGTAGGGGGGCTCTTGGGATGCCCAGGAAACAGAGTCATTCCAGACAGTGGGGGAACTGTAGGCCTCTTCAGGGAAGGGAAGGAGGAAGCCCTGCCCCAACTTGAGCCAGGAAATGCAAGCTCAGCCCCTGGGGGCTGAAGCCCAGCTTGATAAGCAGGGTGTGAAAGCAGGGCTGCTTGGTTTAACCACACTGCTCTGGAGCCAGGCGAGGGCTGAGTTTGACCAAGGGCTCAATGACCAGCTAGTGCCCAGAAGAGGAGGGATTTAGTCATGGAAGACTGCAGTTTGAGCCCTGATCCTGCCATTTTGAGCCTCTGTAATCTTAGTCACTTAACTACTCAGGACCTCATTGTTTTCATCTATAAAATAGAAAGGCCCTTGTCCCATTGATCATGAGTTTCATGATCGTGCAAGGGTGAGATGTGTTCATATACGGGAACACTGTTTGTGGCAGCTGGCTAAGTAAGCCCCTGGGATGCTGCACCTGACTCCGACTTGACGCACGTCTGCGGGGGATGTGTGTACGATTAGGGTCTGGGAGGGCCTCTCTTTCCTATACTGGGGCCCAATCTTCTTTCTTAGCCTCTTTGAGCTTGAATGAAATAATCCTTTTTGACATGCCCCATCCTTACTGTACATTCTTCTTCTCTTTACAGAACAGTAGCCTGGCCTTTCTGAAGCTCAACCCAACCCCACAGGCCCCACGTGTCCCCTACTTCTCATGGACCCTGATTGGCCTGGCCTGAGCCCCGCTCTGCCCCCGCAGGCGTCTGAACCCTGTGCGCTGCCTTGCTCTAGAGCCACGCACTCCTGTCATTGCCTGGAGACATGAGCTGTTGAATGCCCTCTGCCGGGGAAGACGAGCCCGCAGTCACCCTGGACTCCTGGCGCCTGTGCCGCCTCTTTCCTCGCAGCCTGGGACCCCCAGGCTGGTGCCCTGACCAGTGTGGGCCATGGCTGGGCACCACCTATGTCCGTAGAGAACGTGAAAGGAACCAGACCATTACGTGGAACCTGGGGAGGAAGCTTAGAGTCTTTTAGCTCTTTTTCTCATGCTTGAGGTGATCACAACAATTGATAACACCTCACTGCCCTCCTGCTTCTCGGGGGCAGCACATTCTTTCAGGAGCAGGGCAGCATCCTGTAATTGTAGACGCTTTGATGGTCCTTGGAAGCGATGGTGCGCCCCTCAAATGCCTGCAATAAAAATCCTTTGTTGACCCTCCAACGTGGTTGCCATTTATCCAGAAGAATCTTACAAATGCATTCTAACTGACCTAGGGAAACATGTGTTGGCGACGGGGCTGCCTCCGGAAGGAGGGGAGGCTGAGGCAGGAGGAGGTTGGGGAGGCCGGAGTTGTGCCTCCTGCCAATCCGATGATACCGCTTTCACTGTCTCCGCTCAGATGCCGGTGCCTGCAAGTCTGAGGCAAGGCACGGTGACGCTAAGGTCAGGACTCAATTCTAAGACTCAGCGGCCTTGCACTCTGAGGCTGGCTGAGCACTGTTGTATGCCTGCATTTCCGCTGCCTAATAAAGAGACCCCCCAGTCTCTGCAGCTGCCTCCTGTGCGGTGGGCTTCTCTAGCCACCGGCAAGCGGGTGTGCCTTCCCAGCGACGGCCTTTGGAGCACCGCTGCGCAGAAGAGGGCCCGCCGGCAGATCGGACCGGCCGTGTTACAGAGCCCTATCCTCCTGTCTCTTCCCTCGCATGGGAACATAGAGCACCTGGCTCCGTAGTCAAGAAGAGAGGGCCTCGCCAAACATTTTGGGATCTACCTTGTTTACTCAGAGACTTCGTCTTTATCTGATCAGCTCTCTTTATCTGATGAGGTCTTCCTGATTTTCCCTACACACTAGCGTCCTGTTCGCTTCACCCCATGGTAGCTGGAACCCCGAGGCCTCTGAGCAGCCTGCACCACGCCATTGAAAAGCTATTTTACCCTCAGTGGAGCGACAGGGTTGGAATGTCACAAAAGGAACTTCAAATTCCCTCTAATTTTATATTAAAATTTCATTTATCTCCATTCCAGTAAGTCCCCTGAGTATCAGTCAGATAAAAGTAAGAGCTCTTGGGAGAGACAGGGTGAATCCCACCCGGAAGCAAGAGTTGATAGTAGCCTAAATAGTGAGTGTCACTGAAGGAGAGCAAACCGAGAGGGTGACCCTGGCCTGTTGTGGGGACAGAGGTCATGTCCGCCGTGGGCTCGGATGATACAGTACATCAGAGCCTGAGCAGACTAGCACGTGACCCTGGCTGCCAGCGCTCAGACACTGCTGAGTCTTCCCAGACTCGTCACTCATCTCTCCCAGGGGCCTCTTATCAGAAGATAGGCCAGCCAGGCCCCCCAGCCGGGCCCCCGCCAAGAGGCCGCTCACCTGCGGCTCTGCATTTAGGGGGAGTACTGCCTGAGTAGGGCAGGGATTCTGAGTCGGTGTACACCTTCTCCCGCAAGACACCCTCCTGAGACCCTTGCCAGGGTCCAGATCCCTAGGCACCCTGCACTCCTGGGCCCACACATGCGCAGTGTGCACCCCTTCAGCTGGCCTGGGGCAGACGGGGCCCAGTGGGCCCGTGGGGCTGGGGACTGGCTGCTGCCACCTGCAGAGTCTGCACAGAGGCCCCAAACCCCCCGAGGCAGCAGCGACAGACTTGCCACAATCAGTGCCCACCCGGACTTGCTACCTGGCAGGGTCCTCGCCAGCACACAGGGCTCCCAGCTCTGTCTTAGTGGAAGACGCGGTGGGCAGGCCACTCACTCTGTCGTCAGTGGAATATTGTCCCCGGGGTAGGTGAGTTAGGGCTTGCAAGATGCATGCGCCTCGTGACCCTGCTTGTCCCGTCCCTTGTCTGGATCCTGATCACAGCACACACACCTTCACCCGGCCTAGGGCAGCTGGGGAATCCCCCGTAGAAGGGAGCCAGCCCCTGAAGTCTCCCTGAGGCAGCTACAGATTCTCTGCCCTCAGCCCCCATTAGCACTTGTTGCTTTATGGCCGCGGGCTCCTCCAAGCGGCCAGGGCCCCCAGGCGCCTCTCCTATGTAGATGGGGCCATGTGGCCAGTTCTCAGAACAAACGTGACACCCATCAGGGCCGTCGACAGAGCTTGCCTCGCCCATGCTCTCTCTCCCCGTCTGCTGGCTTGTCAGGGAAGACCCCAGCGACACAGGGGTGTCCAGAGCCATCCGAATGACCGGGTGGCGGGCTCCTCACCCAGTCTCTGCTGACCGTGAAACAAGTAAGTCCTGGGTCGAGCCAGGGAGATGTTTGGATAGCTTATTAAAAGCACTTAGCTTATTCCAACTAACACAGACATAAACAGTTTTTACAAAATCAATTACATTTCTTCGGAGCCCGCCAACAAAGGCCCGGATGCACGCTCCGCTTCCTTGGAAGCCTCTGAATATCTAGTATTTGGTGCTTATCAGGGGATGTGCCCCCTGGCCCACTCATAATTGTGTTTTTAGTATGAAGTAATCATAGTTTATTTTTGACGGTCTCCTGAGCCTTTTTGTTTTTAAACTGTATGCAACATGTCCATTGCAGACATTGTGAGTTTGTGTATTTTCAGACATTATTTTTTTTTTTTAAGAGCAGTTTTAGGTTCCCAGCAAAATAGAGGGGAAGATACAGAGAGTTCCCATACACCTGCTGCCTCCACACGTGCACAGACCCCCCCTCCCCGACTTGCCAACATTCCTCACTAGGGGGTGCATTTGTTACAATCAAACTGCTTTGACACGTCATTACCCAAATTCCATAGTTTACATGGGGTTCACTCTTGGTGGTGTTCTATGGGTTTGGGCAAATTTATGAACATGTATCCACCATTATAATGTCACATAGAGTAAGTTTATCTCCCTAAAACTCCTCTAAAGTCCTCTGTGCTTGCCCATTCATCCCTCCCTCCCCCCTAACCCCTGGCAACCACTGATCCTTTTACTGTCTCCCATAGTTTTGCCTTTTCCAGAATGTCATAGAATTCGAATCACACCGTACGTAACTTTCTCAGACTAGCTTCTTTCACTTAGAGATATGCATTTCAGTTTCCTCTATGTTTTTTCATGGCTTGATGGCTCATTTCTTTTTAGCACCGAGCGATATTCCATTTTCTGGATGGACCACCGTTTATTTATCCATTAACCTACAGAAGGACATCTTGGTGGCTTCCAAGTTTTGAAAACCATGAATGAAGCTGCTATAAACATCCATGTGCAGACTTTTGTGTGGCTATGTTTTCAACTCCTTTGGGTAAAAACTAAGGAGCATCTTTAAACAACACAGTCCTGTCTTCCTGGCCACAGTTAATTGGTACCACGAATGGGCGTCTGTCCCAAGCTGGATGGATCAGCCCTTCCCAGGAGACGGGAACTGTGATTGAGAGTAGCTGGACTTGTAGCACAGGAGCTATGGGTGGCCGTTTTCCACATACCAGGTGCATCAGAGAATGAGAAGAAGCCCTTCCACATAGATAAGCTAGAAGGTACAAAACAGAGAGGAACACAGATGAGAGACAGAGAGAATCCAGACAGCATATTCTGGTTCTGGTTCTTGTCTTTTTCTGGAGTCCAGCTGCATTCCTAATTTTAGGTTCTGTGACAAACTACTGTATACTTATAATATACATTTTATGTATAGATACATATATACATATACAAATATATATATGTAAATTTTTTCTTCCAAATTTTTATTTAAATTCTAGTTAGTTAACATACAGTGCAATATTGGTTTCAGAAGTAGAATTGAGTGTTTCATCACTTACATACAACACCCAGTGCTCATCACAAAAGTGCCGTCTTTTATACCCCTCCCCCATCTAGCCCATCCCCCACCCACCTCCCTCCGTCAACCCTCAGTTTGTTCTCTGTCATTAGAAGTCTCTTGTGGTTTGCTATATATATTATATACTTAAAATTTTGATTGAATTATCTCATTGGTTTTTGTACTGCAAACCAAAATAACCCTAACCAATTTTCTTGTTTAAAATTAAGAAAGTGACAATTTACTCATCATGTGTGATAAGCCCGTTTATTAGTAATGAATCAATTCTCACTGCACTTACAGCATCAGGTTATGGATCTGAAAAGGTGAGGGCCAGGACCTGTAGGAGGTACCAATACGACAGGTGCGGGCGGCTGTCCATCCCAGAGTGCTAGTCCTCAGTCCAGCTCGAGGTCGTGGCTCTCTTAAATCGTCAGAAGCTGATGCCCCTCCAGCCACGTCCTGTCCAGGCTGCTCTCTCGGCCTCTTTCCAGGGATGTCTGAAGTCAATCTACTCGGCCGACCCAAGCGACACTAACGTCCCTGCTGGGTTGGTGGACGCTCCGTGTGGACGATGCACAGTGACAGCCTGGAAGGAGGCTTGGTCTTGCTAACACTGGGAGGAGAGAGGCAAACATCTGTCTCTGAGTGACCCTTCTGTTGGACTCTGTCTCTGTGAGAAACTCCAGAAGAATTGTGACCTAATACATCTCGTCTGTAGTAGTGACAGGACTTATCCCCAGTGGTTATCCCAGAGACACAGGAGGGGACCCCATCACGTCAGAAAAGCAGGAAGGAAAACACTGGAGGTGATCCTTGGTTATCTAAGGAGAGAGAGGGAAAGCCTGAAAGCATGAGTGTAGAGGAAGACCTTCTGGTGAAGTCATAAAAAGTCAGGACAGGATGGTCGATGTCTGCTGAGGGCCAGTTAATCTCTGTTAATCATTTTTAGTGGACACCTTCACTCCCAAAAGTGTCCTGGTTTGGATGATGAAATCCTGTGTTCATTTTAGCTTTGACGGATGCTTAATACTTGAGAACTGTATTTGACAAGATGGAGATGTATGGAAAGTGGGATGTTATTGCCCACAGCACAACACTTTCTTCCACGGAAGAGCAAATACCCAAGGACCCAGCAGGAGGATGAGGTGAGTCTGATTCCATCTCCCTCCCCTAGGTGTTTCCCCCACTACTTTTTCAGCAGGACCAGCCAGTAACCTGTTCTGAGCGAAGATGACCTGGACCATGAGTATTCTATAGGATGGGCCCACAATTTGATTTGAATTCATGGCAATGCTCTGAGAGTTGCTCCTGATGCAGGAGCCCAGACCCAGCATGCTCCTTGGAGATGCTGCCATTTCTACTCTTCCCTGAACTCAGGCTTTCCCTCTTAATGTTTCTTTTCTTCTACTCTGACATGGGGGCATCACATCTTTTGGGGGCTTGACACAAGCAATGGCCAAGGTCCAGTGTTGCCTGCATTCTGGCTGTGGGCAGAGTGAGAACGCTTCTTCTCGCTGAGCGTCATGGTTGAGGTGCTCTGTCCAGTAGATACATAATATGAGCCACAGGTAGAATGTAGAATTTGCTAGTAGCCATGTTGGAAAAAAGTAAAAAGAAAAAAAACCAGCTGGAATTAATAATTTAATTTTAATATTTTTAAACTTGTTATATATGAATTATTATCATTTAGCATGTAATCTATATAAAATTATTAATGAGGCACTTCACGTTCTTTTGGTTTTTTTCTCAAGTTCTCAAAACCCAGCATGTAAATTGTACTCACAGTGCATCTCTATTTGGACTAGCTAGGGTTCAAGTGCTCAGAAACCACGTGTGGTCAGGGACTGTTACCTCGGACAGCAGATGCAACCAAGGCTAAGATGAAGTCAGGGGGTCACATCAACCTTACTTCTTATCACTGGTAAGGCTTTGAAAATTACCCAACATCTTTGACTTGCAGATTCCTAATTTGTAAAATGAGTAAACTTTCTACCTCAAAATGTTCAAACTCAGTGTGTCCCCTGACTTTTCATCTTCTGTGTATTTAGTTGGGTCTTCCCTTACCACCACGCACGTCACCCAGGGCAGAGGTCACAAAGCTATGGTGCTGTACAGAAATGCTTTGTTTTAAAACAATTTTTAAAAATTAAAAATTATTCTCAAGTATTTAAAGGTTAGTAGGTTTTACATAAAATTCCAAAATTCTGGCTTCGGTGAACAATCATATGATCAAACAGTATGTCCTTGGAACCTCACGGCAATGACCTCCGACGAGAGGTGCCCTCTCCAGCCCAATGGACCCCAGCTGGCCCCTCTGAAGAATTCCCACATTCTTAGTATAGTGCACAAAACCTCCCATGGTTTCTCCTCCTCCCTCTGTCTCGTCAGGCTCATGCTGTCTGTACTTCTTTAAATTTTGTTCCAACAGTTAAACTTCAACTACCTCAGCGAGTGCCTCGCTGTTTCATGACTTTAAGCGTGCATGCGCTCTTCGCTCTGCATGGAGTGTTCTTCCCCACCTGGACAGCTGGTGGAGGTCCCGGGCATCCTTGGAAAGCAGCTCAGACATCACACCCTCTGCAGAGCCTCCCCTTTCCCAACATCCGCTCACTTAGGCTCCTGCTCTTATCGCTCTACCAGGACTGGCTCAGTCATCGCGATTTTCACACTTCCCTGTGTTGGGTTTGCTCATAAATCTTTCTTGCCTACTGCACTGTGAATTCTCAGCACTTAAGGAACGTGCATTTCTCACCTCCATAGACTCAGACCGCAGTACAGTGCATGGCAGATCCTTCCATTTTCTGGGGACAAGTAACACCCCTTTCTTACTCACCCAAATGCAGGATGAATGGAGTGTAACGGGAGTCATGCAGAGGGAGGCAAACTTTAGATTTCTCACCAGTAAAAATTACTTTGGAGGAAGTGGCTTAGCTGTGTGGCCTCAGTGGGTTCTCACAACTCACCACTACACGAGGCAGGTTTACCATCCCGGCCAGGGCAGCGTGGACAGCCCTGGGCCTCTGCAGCAGGATGGACCCTGGTGTGTGGATGGTGACCGATGACAGCGTGGTGAGGCCTGGCTTCCCAAGGAGGAAACCCAGGTGGCACCAAGCCACACCCGCTCAGTTGCCTCTCCTAAATTTATCAGTCAAATAAGTCACGTCTCCTTGATAATTTTCTTCCTGAGGCATGGAGAGGAAAATCTCTCCCGTTTATGGAAACACGAGGAGTATTGGATGTGCACCCCTAACAGTCCATGGCAGAGGCCCTATAAATACATGGGTAATGTTAACTGGAAGATGAAATCAAGGTGGTGATGCATGCTGTTGCCCAGCCACAAATCTGCTGCGGAAACGTGCTTGCTTTTCCTGTGGTTGTTACTACACCAGTGTCTCGAGGCTCACAGCAAACGCTTATTTCTTGCCCAGGCTGACGGAGGGCTGCAGGTCAGTTGAGGTTGGACTGGGCGCGGCTGGGCTGGGCTTCAGGCTGTGGGCGGGGTTAAGTTCTCTCTGTCTTCTCAGTTTGGAGAGTAGATCGAACGAGCAGCCGAGCAAACCCATGCAAGTGCGGTGTCTGATGGCGCATAGCAACGCCTTGTGCGCTTACCCCGCGGCCAAAGCATGTCGCAGAGCCAGGCTTTCTCATGACCAAGCCACTCACTCAAGTATCTTTTGGGAGGAGTGGATGTGCCTGAGTCACCGGCTTTGGCCCATGAGATACTCCGATGTACTCACAATTTATAAGCACGCTACCTTTCTTAGTGTGTGCGTGTATCACGTATGTATAAGAATAAAAGCGTGAGAGAGCTTAACGAACAATGTGCAGCCTTTAAACCGGAGCAGGAGGAGGGAGAGATATTGTGAAGGCGAGCTCACGAGCACAGAGAGGTGAACGCAGAGGGTACGCACAGACAGCCGAACATGCTGGATCGAGAGGGCTCCGCGCTCCTCAGTCAATGAGAATCCTGAAACTGCGAACGACGCAAACCCACGCCCAGGCAGGCTTTCCTGAGCCACCTAACAAAACGGGGCGCACTGGGCGCCTGGGTGGCTCAGTTGGTTAAGCGACTGCCTTCGGCTCAGGTCATGATCCTGGAGTCCCTGGATCGAGTCCCGCATCAGGCTCCCTGCTCGGCAGGGAGTCTGCTTCTCCCTCTGACCCTTCCCCCTCTCATGTGCTCTCTCTCTCTCAAATAAATAAATAAAATCTTCAAAAAAAAAAAAAAAAAACCGGGGCGCACTGTCTCGTCTTTGGGAGTTCCCCGGGGCCCCCGGTCGGTTTCCAGCACTTCTCCCTCCTCCTCCAGCTGGCTCAGCACTGGCCATGCGGACCCCATGCTTCTCTTGGGACTCCACACTGCACTTGGGCGTCATTACTGAATGGCATCTTGCCATGTCCCCTAATAGCTTTGCTTCCACACGCTATCAGGTTCTTAATCCTAGATCCTCAAAGACTCAAGAAATGTTGGAAATTACAATGGTTTATCCTTTCCAAGCATGGTCTGAATTACCGCAGGCTCCGGGGGCGGGGACCGGGAGCCTCAGCGAGCTGCAGGGAGGGATGGGGTAGATGACACACTCCTGGTCTAGGGGAGGGGGGGACCGCCATCACACATGACTGGTGATCATGGCAAACGGTCCCGAAGGCCCAGAAGCTAATTTGCATTTGCATATTTCCTGTATTTCACTTACAAACATCCCCCCAGGCCGTAATTTCCTGTGATTCTGTTTTTCATCTGTTTCTGCTTCACTGACTGCTACCCCGTCAAAGTTTAAACATGGGTGGGAGCCAGGACCTTACAAACGGCTTGACCCCGTACCCATCGTCATCCCTCAGGCCCTGCACATAACCCCGGTGAGAGCCCATCGGGCCCGGCCTGGCTGCTCATGCCGAGTGACCGCCTGCAGCTCCGGCGAAGCGGGAACATGTGCTGTGGGGGGACATCCTTCCCGATGGGGAAAGAGCCCGCGGCCTTCAGCAGGACCGCAGTCTGAGGAGCGCTCATCAAAGTCAGAAATCGCCTTTGGGAACGGTCCTTGGAGACACCGCTGAGCTCTTGAGGGAGGCCCTGACGTGCTAGAGTGCACTCTCTTCGAGCTGTGGACATGGAACAAAGCTACAAGAAGGAGCGCCCTTTGTTGTCTCGGCCCCAGCGGAGAGGAAATAGAGGTGGGCCTTGGGAGGGCTCTCGCTCTTCTATTTCTGTAAACGTGCTGCAGCGCGACTTCCTACCCCGACTTCGTCAACCCTCGGCCAAGCCGCTGCCTCTCTACGCGGAGCTGGATTCCTCCTTCCAGGAGAAAGTGTCTCCAGTGACAGTCCCCGACCCGGTCCTCATGCTGCTGGGGCTCGTGCTGCTGATGTGCGGTGAGTAGGACGTCCAGGCCGGATCTCCCGAGGCCTCCGCCTGCGCCCACCGAGGCCGAGAGCTCGGCCTCCACCCCGAGGCTCAGAGCCAGGCAGCAGGTGGTAAAGACTGGAAAGCCAGGTGTTTGAAGAAAACTATCATTTCACCTTTTATCTCGGAGGAAGTGTTTGGTGTCTGTCCTTCCTTCCGATATGAATTCTGTCTCTGTTCTCACTGTTGTGGATAGCCACAGGGATGACTCACACAACGACGGGGGCTCTTCGTTCCTTGTCCTCACCGTCAGCATGCTTTCCTTTGTCTTCTGTCCTTGGCCCCTCATCCCTAACATCAAACCCTAGAAGGGATCATCACCAACAACAGCTAGCTTTCAAAATCCCTGTTTTCGGCACCCCACTCCAATCCCACCCAGTGGCCACATGGCATTTGTAACTTCCCTTCTCAACCCCCCTGGGTGACTTTTCATTGTCCGTCACTGTCCTCCGCACCCCTGCCTCTCAGCTCAGATGCTGGGGCTCACACAACCCTCCCCTGGCTACACCCTCCCGATCAACACGCTTCTCTGCATGCTTCACATCGGTGCCTAAGCAGCTGCATGTGACTTCACACGAAAGGCACGGTCCCGTTGACTCACATCCTTTAAATGTAGGGCACACATCTCTGGTGGCCCTGGCAGGGCCGGTGACGCTCCTACACCTTCCTACTCGGTGCCTCACACTCGGACCATTATCTCCCGCCTTCTCTGTCTCCTCAAACTCCTCCTTCTTACTCTCAGTTTACAATCTTGCTGCATGTCACTGAGGAAATGAAAGCCATCAGAAGAGCATGTCCTCACCTTTTTGCAGCCATGTCTGTGAACCCACCCGCCCCCACCGTGTGTCCTCGGTCAGGGTGACACCGTCCTTCCTCCCATGCAGGACAGGACTCCCCCCGTGTGCACTGGGTTCCCCGATGCTCCCGCTTTCTCAGAACCTTCCCTGTGCCATCACCATGTTTCTTCATTCTGGGTTAGTCCTGTAAACATACAAACACGCCACCGTGTCCTTTTGCCTAAAGCGATGGAAATGTGCCTTGACAGTGTCCAGCTCCCTTTCACACAATTTCCAGGGAGCTGCTGGGCTTGCTTCATCTCCCCCATCCTTCCTGTTTTAAACTCATTTTTAACTTACATCACAGTAACATTCGCTTTTATGATACACCAGCTCTGATTTTCCAGAAGGATTTGTAATCATGTGAGCACCTTCAAGATGCAGAGCATTTCCATTTCCTCAAACACTCCCTCTTGGCCTCCATCCCTTTGGGTTCCTAAGCCCCAGCGACCACTGGCCAGTTCTCGGTGCTCACAGGTCCTCCTTACCCTCGGCCACGGCTGTCCACCTTCCGTCCCCACCACTGCTCCTGCTGGGACCACCAACCCCTTCCATGTCACCCCGGTCCAGGCTGTTTTCAGTTTCCTTTAACTCGGCCTCTCATGGGTGGTCCTTCGCTCCGTCTTCTGGAAGCACTTCTTCCCTCAGCTTCTGGAACACCACATGCTGCTGGTTTTCTAACTCAACACCTGTTGCTTCCTGACCGACTTTCCCAAGGCTGGTGCCCAGACCTCACGCTCCACCCGTGCTCACTTCCCAGCCCAGTTCAGACACTTCATGTGCCACTTTGACCTTAAACTCAAGCTTATTTTGCCAGCTCTGATTTGTCCTCTGAGCAACTTCCATGCCTTCAACAGCCACTCAGCTGTCCCGTAGACACCTTGCACTCCACACGGCCAAACACATGTCCTGATCTCCTGTGCATTCCCCCAACTTAACCTGCTTTTCCGGGTGGCCGCGCCATGCTCATGAATGTCACCTCCATTCTTCCAGTGGCTGCGACCAAGAATCTAGGACTTACACTCATTCCTCTCTCTCCTCTACACTTGACCTCCAATCCATAAGGAACTCTTACTGATTCTACTTTCAAATTTATACTGGAATCTGGCCCTTCATGGGCAGCCCTGGCTAGCCCGAGCTGGTGTCCTCTGCCTTCCAGACTAAATTGCCGCTAGTGTCCTCCCTGCTTCTGCATGACGGTGGTCTGCCCCTCTCCCAGGATAAGAGTGATTTTACAAACCTAAGTGGAGTCGGAACTGTCCACAACTCCCAATCAAACCTGGAATGAAATCCAGACCTGGTCCCAAGTCCAGGATGCCCGACCACCTCCACCACACCAGTGCCCACCGCTGCCCCTCTATCAGCTCCGGGGCACCACCTTCTCCTCCCCACCCCACCACAAGCTCATTCCTTCTCACGTCCTTCACACTGGCTAGTTCTCTGCTGGGGGTGCTCGTCCCCAAACACTTAGAAGGCAGCCCTCTACTTTCATTCTGTTTTCTACTCAGTTGACATCTATCCAGAGAGTCATGACTGTCCTAAGATACTCGGACTTATTTCTCGGCTACATCTCTCCTGTAGCACTGATCACTCTCTGAAATCAGGCTATATATTGATTTTTTAATTTGCTCTCTCCCTCTAAATCCCTCGACAGCAAAAACTGTTGTTCACATCGGCTCCTGCAGCCCCGGTCCCAGGGGCAATGCCTGGCATGCCGTAAGGGCTCAGAATTATTTGTAGTACGGATGGATAAGAAATGTGATTTTCACGCTAGCCCCATTGATTCCATTCTCCTACCTGAGGAACAAGTTATTCACATCAGCTTTTAAGCTCAAACAGCAGGCTACACATCTCAGACTAACCATGGGCTCAAATAGGTACTAATAATGAGTAATATTTACTGATTGTTAAATAAATTCCAGCACTATTCTAAGCATTTTATGGATGCGAACTTATTTAATCCCCGCAGAAACTCTGGGAGGGAGGCCTGTGATTACCTGCATTTCACAGAAAAGGAAAGGAGAGCACAGAGAGGTGAAGCATTTTCCCCGGGGTAGCACAGCTTGTAAGGGGAAGAAGCAGCCTCAGGTCCGTGCCCTCGGGCGGCAGAGCCTGCGTCTCCCCAGGATGTGCTGTTCCTGATCATTATGCCACCGTACCACAGTCAAACCCTTGGGCTATGGGAGAATCTTTGGAGAAATCCAGATTCCCTCTGTGGACTTCCTCTGCCGGGACGTTGGTGAATAAAGGGCATCAAGAGCAGGAGCCTGGCTGTTGTCACTGAGTTTGGCCAGGCCGGGGTGGGGTCATCTGGACATTTGAGGAGGGATGAGAGCCCGGGGCTTGAAGGAGCCACGGAATGAAGGCACCACCTCTTAACCACAGATGGGAGCCGTGATTGGGAAGGATTTCCTGATCACAAAAGGAACTGTGTGGTGTTGGGGAACGTGGGAGAAAGAACAGAGGTGGAGAAAGAGGAAGGGAGGAGAACAGTGGGCAGGGGCGAAGAAGGAGAGAGGGAAGGGGGAGGAGGTGGAGGAGGAGGAAGAGGGGGAGGAGGGAGGAGGGGGAGGGTTGCGGGAGGGCATGCGGAGAGCAGCGCTGGGGATGGTCAGCCGGGCTGCAGGGGCTGCCTGTTTGGGATCCGCACCTGTACTGACCTCTCCCGAATTCTCTCCTAGCTCCACCCTGTGAACCAGCCAGTGAAGGTGAGTAGCACTTCCTTTCCTCTTCACGGTCCACGGGCATCGTGTCACTGGGCCGTCCGTGCAGGAGGCCGGTGGATGCTGTCTGCCATCCAGTGGCAGCCGCCGAGGTCTACCATGACAGAGGCTCCCTGGGGACCAGGCTGCTTGTGTTCAGCTAGGGGAGCAGGTCTTGGCCCCACCTTCTCAAAACCACCGTCCCTTCTGTGGGAAGTCCCAGCTCAGGAAGGGAGATGCTGTTTCCCAGGAAGTCACCGAGTGTGGAAGACGGATGTTAGAAGAACTGCCGCCCCCTCCCCCCAGCCTCGGGGGCTGCAAGGCCCCTGTGTCTTCCCCATGGGGTGCTCCCCCAGGAGCGATGGAGGAAACGCCACCATCGCACATCCATGGGGAACGTGACAGTCGGTCCCTGGGCCACGGGAAAGCGAAGTGCACTCTGCCCCCTTCCCATTTCCAGCCCTGCTCTGTAGCCACAGCTCTTCCCCCGTGCGACTTCTCTCTCAGACTCTGGTTGGCGCAAACCCGCCATCGCTCTGATCCTGATTCAAATTACCAGACGAACAGAGGAGGAAGTTTTCCCCCCGAAGGAATCATCCACTGAAGTGGGTTTCAATCCAGGATATGTCAAAACTGCTCTCTTATGCATAAAATACTAACCACAGGGCTCGAAGAGGCTTCCTGCCCCCCTGAAGAACACAGGCCCCACCTAGAGCTGGGGAGCACAGCTCTGCAGGGCCAACGGCCAGAGATACTCAGAGCCAGCCCAGGCTTCTGGGATGCTCTCCCAAGGTTCGTCCAAGTTGAACCCAGGCCATGGGTTAATGCCAACACGCTCTGTGCCTGATCCTGCTTTTACCTCATGAGTGCCCAATCTGAGCCTAAGTAGAAATCCAAATCCACATCCAGAAGAAGCGAAGCTTTGCCAGGAGTTTGCCAGGTTTGCCTGGGAATACCTGAGAATTATCTGAAACAAGCTCTGAGCTGCAAGACTGAGCTCCAGCCCTTGCCGACTGTCCCGTCCAGTGTCCCATTCCACACCACCTGCCCCATTCAGAAGAGTGGGGTACAGGTGCCTAGATGTCTTTTTTTTTCCTTTCTCTGTCCTCAGTCCTCTGGGGACTGCAGATTTCCAAGGAGAGAAGATAACCCCTAGTGCCAGGAATTCCAGGCCCCAGAGCGAATATTCTGGTACCAACATTGAAATTAAGTTTTTGGAAGTCCCAGGATAAAGCATTCCAGTCGCAAGGCTTGAGGACGACAGGTGTTGGAGGAACAACCCCCTCTCAGGGATTGAGAACACTTGGCATTTTATCTGGTGAGGGGAGACAGGCTTTTCTTAGGAAAATTCCTAAACTTTCTCGAAGAGCCCAGGCTCTGAGGTTGGATAAACAAATGCCTCAAGAGCCAGTGTCCTCCGGGGTTTGATGTTTCCCCGGGCGCTGCAGCTGGGCCGATGGAGATGTGGGGAGGCAGCTTTGCCCACCTGTAGTCCATCCGGAGAAGAGCCCCTATGGCTGGAAAAGGAGACATCCCTGAGGCTCAGGGTATGGGCTGAAACTGCCCCTTATGCCCATGGTTTGCACGAGGTTTGCACAAAGTCCCAGAGCAAGGGAGCTGGATGTGTGCATGCAGGATTTTCAGGCAAGCACACGCCGGGTCCTTCCATTCAGAGCAGCAGTAACAGGGGCAGGAGAGACTCAGTAAAAAAACGCATTGAATTCCTCTAATCTTTCCCCGACTGGCAGATCGTCCGGGGTCACAGTCTGTCCTTGAAAGACGGAGTGTGGCTCTGGAATGCCCGGGGGAGGGAGCCGAAGAAGATAACCAACATGGTTCACGACAAGAATGAATGAAACACACTCGCTGTTCCTGAAACTTCGGGCTTCACCGTCTCCGATAACAGTCGTCGGTACCCTGTCTTGTCTCCAGAAAAGGTGTTTTTAGTTCATGGATGGAAATGTCAAAGAGTGGGAACCAAGCTGAAGGCAGAGGCTGCCCTGTGGGTGGAGGAGACGCCGCATAGGGGCAGGCCGCTGGGGTGGGGGTGGTCTCTGCACCCAACTGGCCTTGTGCCAAATGCTGAGAACACAACGTGCCTCTCGTGGGAACTCTGAAACCCGTTGCCCTGGAACGTGTCTTTCGTCCTTCTCTCTAGTGCTGCTTCTGACAGCCAGGCCCTCTCGACCCAAGGAGGGGAGCTCAATGACCCTGACCTGTGAGGTGCAGGCCGCTTCTTGGAAGCCGGACGCCCAGCCCCAGTTCTGTTTCTTCAGAGACAGCCAGGCCCTGTGGCAGGGCTGGAGCAGCTCCCCGGAGCTCCAGCTCCCCACTGTGTGGAGAGAAGACTCGGGGTCCTACTGGTGCGAAGCGAAGACCTCAGAGCTCAGAGTCGCTCGGAGCCCCAGGATTCAGATACAGGTGCAAGGTGAGTGCGGGGCCCTGCGCCGGGGACCGACATTGGGCCAGGGGCACGAGGCTGCTCTTCCCTTGGGGGGGAAGGAGCTGGTGGAGATGTGCCTGAGCTTCTCTCCTTCTCAGAGTCCTTAAGGGATCTGCCCTTACTCTTGCTAATTGCGCTCAAGTGCACGGAAGAGTACTTAGGAACCCCTCACGGCGTCCTCCCTGGGCTGGAGAGCGGGGGCGAGTCGCTGCATAATCACGGCCCCTGACGGCACCCTCCGCAGCACGGGGGGACACGTGGCGGTGGTGGGGAGTCACGGGAGCTCCAGAGAAGGGAGAGATCAGATCCGCACGGTAAGGGCAGGCTTTGGGCACAAGGCTATGGGAGGGGCAGCTGGGGCTTGGTTTTGAGAGAGAGGAAGAGAAGGGGGCGTTTCGTGACTCTGAACCATGTCACTGCCCGTGCGGGTAGGCACGCTAACGTCCTCCCCCGTTCTCAGACAACGATGCGTCCGTGGTGCCAGGAAGAGGATGTGGAACACCCCCAGAAGGTTGGCTCTCGCACCCTTGCTCAAAACTCTGCACTGGTGAGGCCGGGCCAGAACAAAGAGCCGCTGGGCAGCAGGCCCCGCTCTAGGCCCACATGCACTATGTCACGGGCCCGTCCCAACCGTAGGAGATAACTAACCTTCCCCCCTGCATTGTACGGACGGGAAACTGAGTCTCAGAGAAGTGACGTGATTGGATCAAGCACCCATAGTAAGACGTGGGACCAGCGTTCAAGCCCCGACAGCTCGATCTGCCGTCTGTAGCAGGGCCACCGTAGCGCCGTGCCTTGCAGAGTGCGGGTTTGAGAGCCCAAGGTCCTGGGAGCCCCCCTGTCCCCGGGAGGGAGGGGTGCTGCATCCACCGTGGTAACTGTGTGGCCTTTCTCACCCACCACATCCACCTGGCTGGCCTTTCTCACCCACCACATCCACCTGGCTGGCCTTTCTCACCCACCACATCCACCTGGCTGGCCTTTCTCACCCCTCCACATCCACCTGGCTGGCCTTTCTCACCCCGCCACATCCACCTGGCTGGCCGAGGCCCACCCCAGTCAGCAGCAACCGCCCTCAGAACACCGCCACCCGCCGCCACTAAACTGCATGATTTATTGACTTTACCCAAGGCCTTTGCTTTCAGGATGGTCACGCCCCATGTGTCACCTTGTGTTTGTGTAGGAGTCCCCGTCTGGAATGTGAGCTTGGAGACACAGCCTCCAGGGGGACAAGTGCAGAAGGGAGAGAAGCTGGTTCTCGTCTGTTTGGCCACCCAGGGCACAGGAGACATCACCTTCTCCTGGTACAAAGGGGCCCTGGGTTTGAACCTGGAAACAAAGACCCAGCGCTCGTTGGCCGCGAAGTTTGAGATCCCGGCGGTGACGGACAGTGACACAGAGAAATACTACTGCGCGGCCGACAACGGCTATGGCCCCAGCATCAGCGAGCTGGTGAGCGTCACCGTCAGAAGTAAGTTCCGTGACCTCTGTCCCACCAGCACCCCCACTCGCTGGGCTCCGTGTTCCCTGGGGCAACCCGGGGAAGTTCAATGGGGCTGAGCCTCTGTGGGCAGGGATTACGAGTCTGTGACGGTACAGTACACTCTCTGATGACTCCCTGTCTCCCTCAGTCCCAGCGTCCCACCCCGTCCTCACTGTCAGGGTGCCCGGGACCCGGGCCGTGGTGGGGGACGTGGTGGAGCTTCGCTGTGAGGCCCAGAGCGGCTCTCCCCCGATCCTGTACCGGTTTTATCACGAGGATGTCACCCTGGGGAGCAGCTCGGCCCCCTCTGGAGGAGGAGTGTCCTTCAACCTCTCTCTGACCCCAGAACGTTCTGGAAACTACTCCTGTGAAGCCGACAACGGCCTGGGGCCCCAGCGCAGTGAGGCGGTGCCACTCAGCGTCACAGGTACAGCTCAGGCTATTGAATTGTCTTGGTCAAAGTCCCTTTCCAGCATCCTGGGAGAGTTTTACTGACCCCACAGTATCTCTGGTGCTGTGCTTCCACGATGGAGCGTCTGAACGTGGGGCTGTCTAGGAGGTGTGTCTGAGGGGCACAGAGGACATGAAGGCTGGTGCCTCTCTCCTGCCATCAGGGTGATGAGCTCCAAGTCACATAAGTCAGTCCCGCAACCTCCGCCCCCCTCGCCCAGGAAGAGCAGACCTTGGCCTCGGCCCACACCTGACACGTCTGCTCTCCAAAGGCCAGCCCTCCTGCAGGGTGGCTCACGTGCAGACCTCTCCCCTCAGTGCCTACGGAGGACAGGAAGGAACTTCTCGCCTCAGGAATCCTTGAAGGGCTGCTTGGCACCCTTGGTCCCACCATTATTGCCCTATTGGTCTGCTGTTGCCTCAAGAAAAGAATAGGTTAGTATTTATAGATTTTGGTATTTTGTTACTGTGACCTTTGTTTTTACAGAAATAGGCGGGCCTGGGGACGGGAACGCTGTGAGGGACGGATATGTCCTGGCAGCCACCCAGCCTGCAGATCTGCTCCTGACCCCCAGCATGGGAGCAGCACCCATACTTACTAGAGTGCAGTGTCTGTGTCGAGTCCCCACCCCTTGTGTGATCAGTTGAGGTTCGGCTGATGTCTGGTGCTTCTGGGATCTAATTTTCACCCAAAACTCTGACTCTATTTAAAATAACTAGTCAGCTACTGGAAGAATAACCCAGTTAGGAATTCCAGCTCTGCCGACCACCCCAAGTTAAAGTCAGTGCCTCCATTCTCATCCCCCCAGAGCACCATCACATGCTCTTCCCACTTTCTGAAATGCTCGTCCATGCATCCTCACATCTGCTCACCACGGGATCTCTCCTGCTTTTCAGCTTAAATGTCCTTTTCCCCCAGAGGTTTCACCCAGCCACACAGCCTGCAATTCTCTCAGTTTATTCTTCCTCCGAGCCCTGTTATTTAGCTTCACCCTGGCTCACAGTTGGTAATTACATATTTATTGGTGCAATTAATCTTGGACTCCTGTTCTTCACTGAGCAAGATGGAGACAATGCGAGATTCTCATTTAAATTCCAAGCTTGTCCTGCATCTTGGGGCACCTCACCCTAGCTGTAAAGTGCCTGCTTCTGAGGGTTCTTGTCATGACAAAAGTAGATAGTGTGTTGTCAAAACCCAAAGCAAAAACTACAATAGGTGTTCAGGTTCAGAGGCTGGGGCTCAGGGCCTCACTCTGGGATGAACTGTCTGGGAAGCTCACTAACTACTCCGCACTGAGTCTCTTCACCTGCAAAGTGAAGGATCTGAGTAAGTGATGGCCAGGATGCCCTCTGGCATGCCGTGGCAGGCCTGAGGAGCAGTCCCCGCACAAGAAAACTGAAGAACAGATTCCCCCTTTGACGTGTTTGCTCATCTGCTTGACTTATAGGAAGACGTCCGGCCAGGGACCCGTGCAGGTGAGGCTCTGCTCTGTCTGTGTGCACTGATAATGCAGAAAAACCCATCTGCACAGTTTTAAGTTGTCCTCTCTCATGTGCTTGTTGTATATTTATTATCCCAACTTCTACTCCAGAGTTCTCCCACTAATAACAGTGTCTATTTGCTATTCCTCTTCATTTATGCATTAACTGATTAATTCAAATCCTTCTTCCATCATTCTTCCTAATTCACCTCCCTCACTAAACTGACCCATTTCACACATTCACCAATGAACTGATTCATTCAATCAATTAATCAATATCTGAGGGTCTGTGAGTCATTCTGATGAGGCAGGAAAACAGGATTCTGAGATCCTGAAAGTATCTCAGAGATGTTAAGATACATGCACATTTCTGTCATTCAGGCTAGAGAGTGATAACCATCCCGAAAACTTGCTGGTGAAGTTCTTTAGTTTAGAGGAGGAAAAGATTTTTAAAACACTTGCATCTGGGGACATCAATGGTTAGTCGACATATTTTTATACTGTGTTGTTGTTTATGCCGACAAAAATCAGATTATTTTCCCAAATTGGAGTAGTGGTCTTCCAGGGGTACATGTATGTGCAAGTTCACATTCTTCTCTCCCTTCCTCAAGCTGCTTGTTCTGCCTGGTAACCTGTTCTCCATCGGGGGGAATCAATACTCTTCATTCAGTATTCACTGAGCACCTGAATGGGAGGGGCACTATTCTAGGTGTGGGCAACACCACACTGAGCCCATCAGGTAAGGACCTGCGCTCATGGGCTGTGCACTCCACAGCTGCTCTGCTGTGCCTTGCTCAGCCCATGTACAGAGTTTGTCCCACACAGCGGAGCTCACTGAGGATCTCCCCAGTAGTCAGTATTCTGCTCAGGACACTTGCTAGCAGGATTCTCTCCTTCAATGTCTTGCTCAAATCCCTGGACAGTGATGTCTGGGGCATCTGGGATGCTATTCCACTATCTGTGTCTGCAGGAGCCCTCCCAGCCCCATCGCACAGGTGTCCAACTACGTCAACTCAGCTGCCCCACTGCAGGAACAGTCTGTATACGAAAATGGTGAGGTTCCCCAAATGACCTGGCCCAAGCAGCCGGAGGGAGCCAGGGAAGGGGCAGTGGGTTGATGTCTGCTAGCCCACCCTGTGCCTGCTGTGCCCCAGCCACCTCCATGGACAAATGGCATGTCTGTCTTCGTGGTGATAAGTAGTAGGCATGGAGTGAGGTAATTGGCAGGAAGAAAGGATGGTGTCACCACGCCTCCTTTCTTCTCTTTCAGTGAACGTCGTAAGCGGGGAAGAGGTCTACTCTTTGGTGTACCATATGCAACAGGAGCGGCAAGCAGCAGGTGGGACATGAGGGAGTGAATGTATCTCTGACTTTTTTCTTTCATGGAACCAAGAGGATACTCAGTGGCCGCAAATGGCATATGGAAGTGTTCTTCGGCACTGCTGCTCTGCCTTGAGCTGGCTGTGGGCTTTTCCCCACCTCCCTGAGCACTGGCCTTGGGTCTGGGAGCAGCCCCGAGTGCTGGTGCTAGCTCAGCGCCCCCGGTCAGATGGCAGATTGGGGTGGCAGTGTCCACCTGCCCTCCTTGAGTGGCCCCACTTGCTGCTGTTGTCCCATCCATACCTTGTGGGTCCAGAAATGCAAAGAGTTTAAATGCCCAAAGGGATCTACTTACCTGTCCACCTCTAGGCTGCCCATCGTCCTCTGTACAGTAAGGAAATCGTGTTTGTGATAAGCAGAAAAGCAAGACTAAAAATATTGATGGAAATCAATACACGGAAAGTAGGTAGGAGGAGAAGAAGCCTTTATTAGCACGACTTTAGTGAAGGACTTTAAATATAAGTGAAATCTTACAGCACACACCTTTTATTCCACAGTAGAACCCCAGAGGACACATACCACGGACCAGGTGAGTTAGAAGCCCTAATGGACTTTCATCCCTGCTCTTCTTTCTTTCTTCTAGGGACTGGTTCTCAAACTTTTAAAACTATGGCAACTTAGGAAAAGCAAAATGTTCCAATGGTCCATCTCTCCCCTTATCCCCCACACAGTGGGAAAAACATTTGGTCATAGTAAAGCCTCACGGTGCAAGGGAATTTTGGAGACTTGCACAGACGTTTCCTTTAGCAACAGACGCATGGATGATTTGTAGATACACTGTAGCACATGGCTAGTCTAAAAATTCTATTCCTTGAAAATCTTTATCCTGAAATACTGTTGAACCACACACACACCACTTTGTGTTGTGAGGTTAACCACACAATCCGTGGAAAACTCAATTAATATTGAACAAAACTAAACTAATAGTGGTTTGTGTCAACTCAGTAATTTATAAACCTTGAACAATTCAAGGGGCGCCTGGGTGGCTCAGTTGTTTAAACGACTGCCTTCGGCTCAGGTCATGATCCTGGAGTCCCAGGATCGAGTCCCGCATCGGGCTCCCTGCTCAGCGGGAAGCCTGCTTCTCCCTCTGCTCGTGCTCTCTCTCTCTGACAAATAAATAAATAAAATCTTTTAAAAATTTAAAAAAAATAAACCTTGAACAATTCAAGATACCACTGGTAATACAAAAATACTTTCAGAAAATTACAGGAATTCTAACTCCACATGTGTACAAGGACAGTAGGTGCTTTGTAAGTTTGTCTAGTGTGGTGGGGGTAGCCAGAGGTCTCAGGACAGAATTTGTGTCCTTGGTAAACTCCAGTGACGTGCTAAATGTAGTCTATGAGTACAAAATCCTGACATCCTTAAAAAAACAACAGCTCATGGAACTGCCTAACAGTGGCCCATTAGAATGGGAGTTTGCACATTTGGATAAGCTTACGGCTCATCAGGAGCACCTCTGCAGCCCACCAGAAGGACACAGGTCCTTTGAAAATGCTCACCTAGGGTCAGTCTTCCAAGAGGCTCCACCTTCTGTGCTGCATGGTGTGCCACGATAGGACGCATCCAGGCTGGTTGGGGAAGAGAACCAGAGGGAGGCATGTTCCACGTGTCTTCCCTGCTCTGGTCCTATCCATGTGCCTTTACTTTTAGGATGCCTCAGCCATCTATTTTAGGCTGAAGAAGGCAAGCGTTGCAGATGTGGACTATGAAGACGCTATGTAAAATTCTGGAAGATTCTGCTCTTTGGAAACCATCCATGACCCCAAGCCTCAGAACCAGTATGTTTTTCAGAGATCCTGAGGTAGTCTGCTTTCCAGGACTTCTCATCCAGGTGCTTCCCCCCAGAGACTATTCCTGCAACTACCATGAAACGGAGGTGGTTCTAGCCCTGAAGAAACCACCCAAAGAACCACAATGAATGCAGGGGTGGGACCCGGCTCCTACTGGTTGTTTTAGGCACAGGTCAAATTGTGCTCTAGCTTCTTTCTCTAAGAGGAAACAGGGTGGGTGACCTTGGGGTGGAGGGACAGTGAAGCTCACTCAGAGTGCATGGACACGAGGTTAGCGATTCTGCGGGGCAGCTGCGCACAGAGATGGGTGCCCGTCGTCTTGTCCAAGTGCAGACAAGCTCGGCACTGAACTCCAGAACAGAACTCCAGCCCCGACACTTACACGACTCGTCCTGTTTCTGCATAAAATATGTGACTCTGTGCATTTGGGGTCACTGCTCCCAAATTAGAATTCAAAGTTTTGTAAAGTTACTGTGGGTACATTCAATCTTAGTGACATATTTTGTATGCACAAACTAACCTAGATGCCCCCATATTTGTAATGAGATACAATCTTTGTAAGTTTCACCACACCCAAAGTTCTGTATTTGTTGCACCTCTAGAAGCTTTACGAATATAATTTTTCTTCTTTTCTGCGTGAACTTTAAAAATTTGGAGTCTACGTTTTAATTTTAAAACAATTATACACCAACTCTTACAAATTAAAACAATTTAGAAATATATAATGTAAAATGTTAGAGCCTTCCCTGTATCTAACACCACGAGTGGTATCCATTGTTTAAAAACAACATTGTTAATGAAATACTATCATAATATATTTTAATCTTTTCAATTGCTGATGGACATTAGGTGGTTTCCAAAAACTTTATATTACAAAAACAATACTAAAATAAATGTTCTCACACAAACGTATTTCTGTGTTCCTGCTAATCCATCTGAAGGATAAATTTGTAAATCAGGGACTAGGGCATTTTAGGTTGTGCACATTTTATATTTTTGTTAAATACTCTCAAACTGCTCTGCTGTATCAGTGAACACATCGACCAACAACACATGGGAGAATCAGTCTGTGAGAGAAAAGTATCATTGTTATTTCAATTAAAAATTTTACAATGACTAAAGCAGTTGAGCATTTTTCCCATAAATTGACTGTACATTTGTAGTTCTTCCCAGTTTCCTGTGCTGGTCCTTTGCGCATTTTCTCAGTGTTCATTTGCCTTCTTCTTATAGCTTTTGTAGGAACTATTTATAATTTATGTACAGTGAGGTGCACACAATTTAGGTGCTCAGTTCCATCAGTCTGATAAATACACACACCCAAGTAACCCAAACTCTTGTCAGGATATAAAATTTCTCCATCTTTCCAGAAACATCCCTCACATCCCCTTCCATGTGATTATGTTCTAAAAATGTTCTTATATGTTCTTATAATGCTTTCCTAATTTTGATATATATTCACTCAGGATATCATATGTATGTTTGGTGTGAGGTAAGAATCTGACTTCTCCTGTTTTGGAGTTTTATATCATATTTATATTATGACTTTACTTTTTGAAATAAAAAATGTGAGATAGAGATTGAAGTATTTTTTTCAAATAAATATAAATTATCTACTATTATTTATTCAGTAGTCTGTTCTTTTTTCTTTTATTTCCCATGCTACCTTATCTCATCCAAATAAAAACTTCCTGTTTTAATAGTTCTGCTTAACACTAACACTGTTTGAACTTCTGTCGAGGATGACTTTTCCCATCTCTGGATGGGTCCAACCTCATTGTCCCCAGTGTTCTTCCCGCACACCCTGGGCGTCCCAGCTCAGGAGCTCTGTGCCCTCTCTTGCCTGTGCCGTGATGGTCTTCCTCCAGCACCCTCGCTGGCTCTCACCTCCTCAGCTGCATTTCTCCCTTGCATTTCTGTTTCTGGCCCATGGGACTGTTTACCTTTTTCTTTCTTAGGACAATTGTAGATTTTTATATTTTGTATTTTATCTGCCACTGTGAAATATTTGGACCTCAGGGGGACTCCAGGAATGAAGTAGGAGCCCCAGGCGACCAGAAGCTCAAATTTTTTCTGGATTTACACGTGTTTTCCACCATTTACTAGATCTGCAGTTTTGATCAAATTGGTTAACCTCTGTGTATTTCTTGATGCTTAAAACTGGGATAAAAATTGTATCTACTATATTATGTATGCTGTCTTGTTCATTACGTAAAATCATTTCTTTAAAATGCTTCAAGGTCAACTGATGAATCACTGAACTCTACCTCTGAAACTAATAATACACTATATGCTAATTAATTGAATGTAAATAAAATTTAAAAAAATTTAGAACATCTGAAAAAAAATAAAATGCTCCAAGGTGTACATGGCACACATTAAATGCTCAAAAAATTATTATTATTATTTCTTTTCAAATTTCCCTTTTTGTTATTTATAGCATTCTATATTCTGTTATGGGTATAATACTTCCTTTTATTATTTTAACAACCTTAAAATAGTTTAAATACATTTAATTTATTGTAATTCTTACGTAGTTCTTCTGCCTGAAGTTTTAGGTATTTAAGCCTGCATTTCTCACATATTTTGAATCTTGTTCATCATGATTTGCTGGGTTTTGTGACTATTGATGGAGACCCGTCCTGTGCATGGTGAGTTTCATGTGATCTGTGCTTCTGACTGTGTCCCTCAAAAGCCATTTTGTACCTGCTCCTTCTAAGTCCTGGGGGCATCACTGGCCCAGGACCACTTTTTATGACAATTCCTTATCTGGGGTTTCCCGGAGCCCACCCATGGGAGTGGCACAGTCCTGGGGTTCTGATATCTCAAGGGAAACTCTCTATTTCCCCCAGAGCTCATAGAAAGACAAGGTTAGTTGTCATTTCTGTGCTGGTAGGTGAATGTTTTTCCCCACCAAGCCACTCTTTTATTAAAAGGAAAGTCTTTTGATGATCCAGATTTTATGTGTTTTGGTTTCAATCTTCTACCTTTTGCAGACCCAGGGTTTTGCCTCCAAGTTCCAGATGGACTAAATGCTAAGCTCATAAAAATTATCTAGTGTAATATTTTCTCCCCAGGGCACCAGTAATGTCAATTTACATGTGTAACACACTGTTTTCACTTCCTTTTTTTTAAATCTGTAATGGAGGAAATTTTCCTTCTTTTTTACCTGTTTAATTATGCATTTAAAAAATTATGTAATATTTATCCATCCCTGAGTGAATGAATGCACCCTTCCTCTGACTCGTGAATTACCACCTCCTGAACTAGGAAGCAGTCATTAGCAGAGTAGGTTAGAAGAATGAGCAAATCCCTTGCAGGGAAATCAAAACCAAAAACCAGAAGTACAATCTGGATCTTGGTTCTTGGTCTTCTACCACCAACAGCCGATATTCTACTGCTGGAAAGATACCCAAGGAAGCTGCTTTGGGTGGCTCTGCTAAGGGTCAGTGTTCTCAATGCCCCAAGGGTCCCCTTCACCCAGCTCACACATATATAATTAGAACAGAAAATAGAAAGCTTCACATTGAATTGTCTTTGGTCCCGGGGGAGGCCCCACCATGCCTATCACCCCCAGGGAACCCAGGCCACTTGGCAGGAGGTATTTTCACAGACCGAGAGAGGTCTGCTCCCTATTGCAGACGCTGCTCAGATATCTACCCAGAGCCTCACTAAGTCTCCCTGTGCCCCTCCCCACCTCAGACTTCAAGACTGGGCTCACCTCTATCCCCCACCACGGGAATGGCAACACCTTCTTCAAAAGGGGTTAATAATAATTTCTACTGACACTGAAGAAAATGATCTTCCTCATGAAGAAGAAAAATTTGAGATCTGTAAAACTCCAATCTCCTAAAACAATCATTACCTGAAACTAAACTTACTCCTGTCCTTCTCAGATTTCCTGGAGTAGATATACGGATAATTCTCAGAGAAACTGGGTCTCTGGAGCTTCTTCATCTTCACATCTGCTGGGGAGGAAATGGACAAAAGTTTCCAGGCATTCTTGGTCCAAATTCCCTGCCATGCTGTCTAGACTATGGAGAGGCCATCAGAATTCTAGGAATTGATGAATTAAATTGTAGAGAGTCTTCTGGGCAGAAGGTCTGGGTCTGCCTAAATAACACTTGGAGAGCGTCTACAGAAACAACATCGAGATTCCCACCAGCCAGCTCTGCTCCAACAAACATTAGCACTTCCAAAAGAATGTATCTCTTACCCTAGACATGAAATTTCTAGGTCAAGCCCCATTCAACCAAGACATATCATGTTGTTCAAGATGATTATAGTAACAATTGAAATTACTACTGTAACTGCTCCCACATGAGGATGATGGCGGTGACTTGGGACCATGTCCACAGCCATGAATGTCGCAATTCCTGCGGGAGGTGATTGCATATATTATGACATTTAATTCTGTCGTCGCAGCCTTGCAGCCCCAAATTCAACCAAATACATCCAGAGATCTCTGAAGTTGATCAGCCTCATTTTCTTATTGTGACTATCCTGGTAATCAACTTCCTCTCAAACAGGAGATGGTGTTTATTTTGTTGTGAGTTGTAGTTCATGAAGACTCTGTCTCTGTCTCAGTCCTGACCTTGGCATTGCATCTTGTGTCCCCTGGAAGACACCGAACAAAGTTGACCGGGACACTGTCGCCCCGCATCTGACAGAGTACTCTTGTGTATGCTGCCACCCGCAGAATCTCCAAGTCAAGGGTCTACCTAGTTGGTCCCAGAGGCTTCTGTCTATAGGTCACTCTGCTTCTCTCTGGCACCTGTGACTCCATCTTGCTGGTGGCCAAATATCCCGGCATAAGGAGGGTTTGTATTTCTCACTTTGGCCAGTGCACCCCACCCTACAGTTTCACTTCCACCACTGTAACCTGAACATGAAGTTACTTTGTCCTCTAATGAACTGCTGAGCTCCTCGTCTCTGGCTGCGGGCCCTACTTTGCATCTGAGTTTAGGTGGGCCTGCAAGTTGTGTCCGTCCACATGTAAATAAATGTCTGCCATCTGTCAGGTGTGAGCAGCATCCAGATGGAGCAGGCCAGTCCCCTTAAGGACTCGTTGCCACCCCAGTGGCCCACCTACCCCACTGTGGCCACTCATTTCTCTTCCCCTGCATCACTCACTTTCACATAAGCCACACTCCCTGCCATTTGATAATGCCACGGGAAAAAGCTAATTCTCAACTCAAGAGCCACATGCCCATACAAGACAGAACGAAACCACAAATATTTTGAAAAATCTGCTCAGATGTCTATGAAAAACCAATACCTACCACCAGCTCCTTCTCCACATTTTGCTTCTGCCTTTTTCTGTATTTTCTTCCTCAATTCACTGTCCTCCATCAGAATCCTGTGCCGGCCTGACTGGGCAGGACGAGGGGGAGCCACAGGCCACCTAGAAGCCTTTCCACGGGCAAGGGCTTGACAAGAAGCTCAGTGAGCAGCTCTGGTCCCAGGGAGAGAAACACTCACCCTCTTCCAAACACAAATAAACCACGTGCCCATGCAGAAAGGTAGAGTAGCATCGCTTGGTACACTTGAGGTGATAGGGGCTAAAAAAAGCCAGGTCTTGTTTTTTATGAATCTTTTAGAAATATATAAATAAATGTGTTTATTGTAAGAATACTAGAACACACTGATAAGCAAAATGAGGAAAATAAAAACCACCTTTAATTACATTAGATATAATCGCACTAACGTGTAGGTGTTTATTGTCCCACACTTTCTTTTTAATTGGCAATTGGGCAGGATGGTGTGCAGCAGATAAATTGCATCCAGCAGCCTCCTTTGCCTGAACGGTGTATCGTGAACAAGTTTTACTGCTATTGAATATTCTACAGAATCATTTTAATGGCTGCTTGATAGTACACAGTTGGACATACAATTTATTTTTCACCTGCTTTTTTGGGTATTTTTAGCACTTTCTTTTTACACTACTCTAAGCGAGGCTTTGATGATACAAAGTATGACATCATGTACATACATCAGCATTTCCCAAAGGAAAGCTATGTTTATGGTGAGTGACAATGTTAAGTATTCGTCGGAACAGATGACATTGAGTCTATGATTCAATTCACTATCAGTCAGTTCCCAGGTTACAAATACCTATGATTTTATGATTTAAAGTTTCATGCTACATAAGGTCCATGTAGGCAACAGGTATCTGTCTGTTCAGCCTGCCCCTGAGTGGACTGTTACATACAACACTTAGGGGGACCACATCTAATCGGGAAGGGCGTGATAACAGAATTTGGGGATGCGCGCTCTGGAGGGTGTGGCTGCCTTGGGAGCAGCATGCCGTCCTAAAAGCAACATGGATTAGAAATACGGAAGAGGACAATGTTTTCAATGATACAGAGCCGGTGTTTTGAATCTTAGCAACATCCTGGTCTAGAAGGCTAGATATGGACTGAAGAAAACATCACCCAGGAACCCTGAGTGGTGGTCCTGCTATCCTAAGGAACACTGAGAAGCATTATAGATCACGGTAAGATCTGGCAGCATTTGCGAACCAGACTGTGGAATGCGGTTGCCTGAGTTTAACTCCTAGCTGTCACTACTGGAAAGTGACCGTGCTGATCTCGGTCCATTACTTGCCTTCCCTGCTGCCTGTTTCCCCAACTGTGTAAAGGGGATCGGACAGACTCCAGAAGCTTGCTCAGGGCATTAAATAACCCTGTGAGCATAAGGCACTTGGAACTGTGTCCAACTCATGAACAGCTGTGTGTTAAGTGTTAAGTGTCAAGAGAAGGAGTTTATTTGGCACCTAGAGGACCATCTTCATTCTCATAGCGTCTATAGGAAAGAAGACAGGGGCCAGACTTGACAAGCCCTTCCACTTCCTTTTTTTTTTTTTTTTTTGCTAATTGTACAAAACTTAGTTTGAAAAGCAGTTTCCATTCCCTGCACACAGACCCCAGCTGGTGGCTGAGGGAACATCTCTCCATCTCTTCTTGGATAGCTGAACCAGGTCCTCATGCTGCTGTGGTCATTGCTCGTCATCTTTGGTGAGTCCAATAATTTGAGTTAGGACTGAGGTGGCAGCAGATGAGGTCTCCTGCTCCTGAAAGCCCTGAGGGTTTATCAGAGCCCAGGGACCAATAGGAATGCTCGGGTCTCTGCTTCAAGCTCAGAGAGCAGTCTGATGCACAGCAGTGGGCTCTGGGCAAATCACACTGCAACGCATCCTTGTCCTTAATGTTCAAGGTCGGCTACTTTACCGTTCCTGGGTTATGAGTTCCTGCTTTGATATCTCAGATAATTCATAGAGTAGTATATTCTCATAAATACAGTTTTTATAATTTCAACATTTACTACTTCTCCGTGAGAACTATTTAGACAGTTATCTCCAAGATGGGGTTTGGAGATGCATGGACACCCTTTGCTCAGGCTCTTCTGTTGAGGAGGACAGGACAGGAGAGCTGCTATAAGGAAACGAGATTCCTTTCTCTCCTTTCAGGAGGCATTAAACCAACATTTGTTAATAAGTAAAAAGACTCTCACATAAAATATGGCCAGAGAAAAGGAATCCTTTCAAGGTGGGTTTGGCTTTCAAAATTGTGTGTGCTGGTCTCAGCTCATCAATAAGCAAGGTTGTGGCTGGACCAGCCCTCAGTCCATCATGACTTATCTTATCATGACTGCAAGATGCCCTTCAGTAATAACGGTCAGGAAACTTTGGAAAGCTAAATGTTTATTACTCATAGAGCCTGGAAACTACACAGCACCCCTGGGATCACACAGCGAGGTCGTGGGGAGAGAGACAGCATGGGTCTGGGGTTCGGTTCTTTTTTTTTTTTAAGGTTTTATTTATTTATTTGACAGAGAGAGAGATAGCGAGAGCAGGAACAGGAGCAGGGAGAGTGGGAGAGGGAGAAGCAGGCCTCCTACAGAGCAGGGAGCCCGATGTGGGGCTCAAGCCCAGGACCCCGGGATCATGACCTGAGCTGAAGGCAGACGCTTAACGACTGAGCCACCCAGGCGCCCCTGGGGTTCTGCTCTTATTGGGCTGGAGGATGGGGGCCCACAGTTTCATAGGCTCACTCTTTGCTGGTGAATTAAAACAAATGATCACAGTGTTCTGTGGATGCCTCCACATCAAAGCTTAAGTCAGGCACAAAGTTGGGCCGAGAGAAAACCCCAGCTGTCAGGGTTGACACTACAAACTCTGATTGGGTGTTTCCTGATGAACTCTTGGTGACGTGGGATATCGTGTAGTGGACTCATTGGGTGTGCAGGAGGTTGGTGGGGAGAGGGGAAGGACGAGGAAAGGAGAGAATCACTGAACATCTGGCGTCCATCCGTGGGACGTGCCCTGGGTGCTCCCTCTGGTCAAGGGAGGGGTTTGCACCTGCCTTGTGATTGTAACATGAGTGGGGGCCAGTTGGTGCTTGAGGGAGATTGCATTGTTGGTGATAATGGAGCAGAGGAACAGAAAAGGGGGTGATGGGGAGTTCGGGGTCAGTTTAGCAGAGTAATAGAAATGTCTAAACTGTAAGGGCAAATGCTCTGGGCTAACCTCAGGTTTTTGATCCCCTCACAGCTCCTGTCAGTGAAGAGGCAGGTGAGTCATCTACATCCTTATTGTTCCGGGGTCTAGTTTGTCGGTCGCCCGGTTCCCATGAGGTCCTACAGAGAGGGACGAGGACAGGCCGTGGAGACGTCCCAGTGTTGCTGCTCCCCTGGGCCAACCCGCCTCCGTCCACTTGGCTGGGTGAGGACGGCCTGCCCAGGCGGAGTCCCCTGCCTGTAGAGCCCCAGCTGCCGGGGGAGTGGCATCTGGAAGGGGGTGTGCGGGCCGGACAGCCAGCCGGCGGGGGAGGATGGTTCTCCAGGCCCCGGGACCATAGCTCCTCCATGAGGTCTGGCTGAATGTCCTCGCAGCGGAAAACAGCCGCCCTCTGAGGACCACGGCCCAGAGCGTGTGCGGGGTTGGGCCGGCCGTGCGGCTCTGGCTCTGGGTGGGGCGGGGGCGCTGTCCCGCGCACGTCCGCGAGCATCCCCGCAGCGTCGGCGGCAGGGCAGGTGCACTTGCCTTCCCCCAACAGGCGCCGAGCGGCTCCCGGGCCGGGGTCCGCCCGCCCCGCTCCACAGCATCGCTGAGGTCTGCGTGCCCTCAGACCCGTGCTACCTTCCTAACGCGTGTGACCACAACTAACCTCACCTTGCTCTTCTTGACAAAGCTGTGCTCACCAAAGGAAGTACAGAAAACGGGATTTTATTCTGTATGTACATGAGCCTGGACTGAATCTAGAGAGATGGAGGATTGTTCCCGGACCTCGCCAGCACCTCGCCAAGTGTAAGGGGCGCTTGGGGCTCCAAGGCACTGTCCTGGGAGAACAGACCCCTGTCTCACCTTTCATGGTGCGACATGAATGGGACAGGGATGCCAGGGTCCGCTCCAGGAGCCTGTTCAGGAGCAGGACTCGGCCGTTGCATCCACGCTGTGCGTGAATGAGCCTTAGCAACGGACTCACAGGCTCACGTGGTCATCCAGCCGCAGCCCCGAGCCTGTGAGATTGCCCATCATGTGCCTTTTCAGTGGCATCTCTAACCATGACGCAGAATGTCTGCCCCCTACCCCAACAGCATTCTCCCTGGGAATTTTTCCAGTTTCTGGATGAAGTCTGTGCTAGTGGTTTAAAAATCAGCTTCATTATAAGTCCCGCAGCCAAGTCCCCAGGGGATCCAGTCTCCATCAGTGAAGGAGGGCAAAAATCTCAAATTAAGCTAATTGTTTCTGCAACCCACCTTTTCTGCCCTCCTGATTTCATTTTTTATAACCCAGATTTTTCGCCTGATGTCCAACAACAGGTAAATCTGGTTCTCCACCTGGAAGAGTCAGTAGCATGTTTTCCAAAAATTATGATTCTAAATTTCACAAGCTTCCTGTTGCATTTTGGTTCTGGTTCTGCAGGGGTATTTTATGGGGCACTTCACCCCTTATATGGCTGACCTCTGCTTCCGTGTGCTACACATCCAAATTCTGGCTGTCATGCCACCATTGAACAGGGGCAGGGAGATTTTTGTTTGAGATATAACTTAGTTCCTCACCTCGAGGTCAAAATCCTCAACTACAACCCTGAAAGGTAATGCAAATGTCCCAGACACAGAAGGGGCCTGGTACCATAAATAAGCAAAGTCACAGGGTGGAATCTGAGACAGGCAGTCCCAGGGGAAGACATTTATTTTTGGCAATGACTTTTATTCACTATGGTCAGCTAAACCTTGAATGAAAGCTCCCTTCCACCTAATTACACATGGGATGGGTGGGGAAGTGTTTGGAAACTAGTCAGGTGGAAAGTTCTGAGGTTTGAGATACAGGATCTCATTCCAGTCACCAGTCTATGCCCCAGATATCCAGGCCCCTTGGCGGTTTCCTCTGGCCAGGCAAGAAGAAGACGAAGAACGTGAATTTAGAACACAGCATAGTGTCTTCAAAGGCTGGATCAAAGCAGAGGGGGTGGGAAAGCGACGTGCCCCCTGAAGACAGTGGTCCCCCCGTGTGACATCACCAATAGAGAGGGCTAAGCAGGAGAAACTTCACTCCTGTATCCATGTAAAAAATTATGTTTACTTTGACATTCCCTGCCATTGACTCAGTGTTTGAGTCCTCACCTCCAAACTCCTATGTTGAAACCCTAATCCCAGGAGGATGGTATCTGGAGGTGGGGCCCTTGGAAGGTACTAAGGTCATGGAGGTGGGGTCCTCATGATGGGATGAGTGCCCTTAGAAAACGAGGCCAGAGAGCTAACAAGTAAAGATACACAAGAAGTCAGCCGTCTACAGCCTGGAAGAGTGGCCTCACCAGAATCTGGCTGTGCGGCACCTTGATCTTAGACTTTCAGCCTCCAGAACCCTGAGAAATAAACCCCGAGAAAATTATGGTACTTTGTTACAGCAGCCCATGCTGACTCAGATACCCCTCAGGACAAGAGAGAACCTAGCCCTGAATAGGCAAGGTGGGGGTTGGAACCTCCGTCCTGCCTGGAGGGGAAGGGGCTGCTTGGCCCAAGAGCACAGGAAGCGGTCAGGCATCCGGGTTCTCTGCAGGAATGGCAAATCCAGTCCCCTGACGCCCTCTCTTGCAGACTGGCTGACCCTCCAGGCTCCCTCTGTTGTCTTTGAAGGAGACAGCATAGATCTGATGTGCCAGAAGGAAAAGGACTGGTGGGAAATCCAGACTATGGCCTATTACAAGGATGGAAAAGAGTTACAGCTGTCAAACAAAGTCTCTGACTTTTCTATCCCACGTGCAGCTTTGAGTGACGGTGGCAGCTATTACTGTTCTGCTACTGCTAAAAAATACTTCTATCTGAAGTCAAGAACTTCAAGAAGCATCAGGATTGAAGTGCAAGGTAAGACTTTCCCTCCTGTGGGAGCCGGGCTGGACGAGACTGGAGCGCAGCAGGGTGGGTCCCTGGAGGGAACACCTGCCCCCACACCAGATGGGAACCAGAGTCCTGTGGTTTGACCGCAGGAGGGAGTCGTGATAGGTGACAAGTCTGGTCTGAATGTCTTGTTTGCTGGGGTTGCTTTTGAGCAGGAACCATCCATCTCACTGCTCGGGGCTCTTGTGATCCTTCTCTCTAGAGCTGTTTCCACGCCCTGTGCTCACTGTCAGCCCCTTCTGGCCCACCGAGGGGAGCCCGGTGACCCTGACCTGTGAGACCCAGCCTTCTCCACAGAGGTCAAATGCTCAGCTCCGATTTTGCTTCTTCAGAGATGACAGAGCCCTGGGGTCTGGCTGGAGCAGCTCCCCAGAGCTCCGGGTCCCCGCCATGTGGACGGAGGACTCAGGGTCCTACTGGTGCCAGGCAGAGACGGTGACTCCCAGGGTCAGAAAACAGAGCCTCCAATCCCAGATTCACGTGCAGAGTAAGTATCGTTGGGTCTGAGCGTGGGGAAAACAGGAGTCCGGCAGCTTCACTTCGGCTGCTCGTCTTTTGGGTTCTCTTGCAATTCCTGTCCTTGTGGAAAGTGGGATGTGAGCTAGAGAATGGGCGTTTCATAAAAATAACAAATGGACAAAGCTCCTGGTAAAAAAACAGAACCCAATGGAGTAAATGTGAAGATGGAATTGACTTTATTAAGCATTCATGAATCAGCAGGATCCTAGCTTGCAAGCAGAGAGATGCTCAGAGGAGTTGTAGGAAATGGAAGTTTTTTATAGGCATGAGGTGGGGGGAGGGGGTTATTAGCAAAATAAAAGAGGATTTCTTCAGGCCAAGACATCATTTGCGGGAGGAGGAAACTTCAAAGTTTTTTGTTTTTTTTATCATGCAGATGACCTCATTAGTGTGGATCAGGAAATTTCAGATTGACTTATAGACGGTCACATTCCAGGGATAGGCTGAAACTGTAATTAAGTCTTGGTTTGATGTCAGTGGGGGACAAATACTCCATTTTGGGCTCTTTTTCTTCTTTTTTAAACACTCCTTATAATCTTTCTCTTCATTAAAGTCACATCCATCAGTCATATCTCCACTGATCACTTCGTGCCTTGGTGTTTAGGAGTGGGCTGGGACTTTGCTCAGCAAGCACCCGCTCCCCAGTGGCTCTGCAGATGGCCCCACATGCTGGTTTGCAACACAAGGTGGTTTTATTAGAAGACACCGTGGTGCTCCAGTGTCGGGGGATAAATGAAGCATCAGAGAAAGCAGAACTCTGAGTGAACCAAGCGGCCAGAGGAGGGGTTGCAATTCTTGTGGACCCTTGAAACTGGGAATAACGGAGGAATTGTCATTGATATTGTTAGGGGGGACAGTGCCTTTTCTGAGGTAGGATTGATGCTACCAGGGACCCCTTCACTCAGTGCAGAAGGCACCACTCTGCACAGCGACCCCTCCCTCCAGAAATGTTTTCCTGTCCATGGGGCAGATGACCCATCACACATTCTTTAGTGATCCCATGAAATTAGACAGGAAGGGGGTTGGGACATGCAGTATCTGCATCCACATTCTTCAAGAGTAATCACTGCGGATTCCCTACCTTAGTGTCCTTATAATGGATTACAGGAGCCCTACCCGTATTCCCACTTCAAGCGTTAGAGTGAAGCCAGTCACGGCCTGGTCCCAGAGCCCTCCAAAGTCAGCTTCTCACCTGTCGTCTTCCATCCGTCTAGGAGTGCCCGTCTCTAATGTAAGCTTAGAGATGTGGGCCCCCAGGGACCCGGTGATCGAAGGAGGGGATCTGATCCTCCTCTGCTCGGTGGCCGAAGGCACAGGAAACATCACATTCTCCTGGCACAGAGAGGACACGGGAAGCAGTGTGGGAAGGAAGACCCAGCGTTCCCTGTCTGCGGAGCTGGAGGTCGCAGCCGTGCAGGAGGGGGATGCCGGCCGCTACTACTGCAGAGCTGACAACGGCCACGACCCCATCCAGAGCAGGCTGCTGAGTATCCGTGTGAGAAGTGAGTCAGTGCCGGGGGGCACCAATGGCAGCTGGAGTGTGGGTCTCCCCCGCAAGTCAGACTGCGGACATCCTTCTTTCCAGGGAAGGGAATATAAAGGGGGCTGGACTGGCATTAGGAAAGCACAAGCTGAGAATGATGAATGACCATGTCTTTAGACAGTAGCCCAGACTTGATGTTCCCCCAAATTTCTAAAGACATTACTGAGAATCTTAGAGACACACAATGACCAAGGGGCCAGGCACTTCGCTGAGGTCCTAGTCTGGGGTCTGGGTGTCTACTATGGCCTCACAAACCCTCTCCGCTGGTCCCCTGTCTCCCTCAGTCCCAGTGTCCTGCCCCGTCCTCACCCTCAGGGAGCCAGGGGCCCAGGCCATGGTGGTGGGGGACATGGTGGAGCTTCGCTGTGAGGCCCAGAGGGGCTCTCCCCCGATCCTGTACCGGTTTTATCACGAGGATGTCACCCTGGGGAACAGCTCGGCCCCCTCTGGAGGAGGAGCGTCCTTCAACCTCTCTCTGACCTCAGAACATTCTGGAAACTACTCCTGTGAGGCTGACAATGGCCTGGGGGCCCAGCGCAGCGAGGCGGTGACACTCAGCGTCACAGGTGGGTTGATGGTCCCTGGATACAGGAGCATTATGATTAATGGCTCTGCCCCAGCAGTCTTCACTGGTACCATATTGGGGTTTTGGAAGGTGGGTGGAGATCCAGGTGATGACTGCTGTGTGGGGGAGGTTGGAGAAGGTGATCTCAGTGCCTAGCTGCTTCTCTTCTCTCCACACCAACCTGGAAAGTACACCTTATAATTAGATCACGTGTGAACTTATATTAACCATGCCTGCAGAGTGTTAGACCAGGATTCCAGGACCCTAGCCTTGACCCTCTAAGGCTGGCGCACTGGTGTCTTCCCTCAGGGACCGGTGCCTACAGAAGGGACCACGTCACGGCCAGAGTTCTCGGGGTGCTGTGTGGGGGCCTCGGCTTCATGACTGCTGTTCTGCTGTCTTATTACTGGTCTCACAAGACCTCAGGTTGGTCACCTACCGTTTGTTTTGATTGCCTTTTATTGCTGTGAACTTTTCCATTACTGATACGGATTGGATTTGAAAAAAAAAGAAAGAAAGAAAACCTCCCCAAATCTGATGAATTCTTTTTACACGTTATGATTTTCTAAGGTTTCATGCAGTGGACAATGCTGCCATATTTTAGAATATGTCATGTCCCCCCTGTGTGTAGATTAAAACCATTAACACAGTCCTTCATGCTTGCCTTTTAAATAAAAATGTCCAATTATTAAATCATCTAATAACCTTCAGTAGACATAATCAGTTTGCATGCAGTGGAGTGAAACATAATAAGTAGCTGGATTTAAAGGAATGAAAACAATTTAGTACATTTTCTCCTTTATTTATCGATTTCTTATTAGTTACCTACTCATGGCAAGAGCAGTGACTCCTCTTTGAATTCTTGGGTGTCTCATATGGGTCACGTGGGGCATCTTCATGCACACGTGGTGGCTGGAGCTGGCCGGAGGGGGGGACCTTGACTGGGACTCTCAGCTAGAACACACACAATCTCTCAATGTAGCCTGGACCCCCTCGCGGCATGATGTTGCTGGGTACTCAAACATCTTACATGCTGTCTTCCGCTTCAAAAGTAAGTGTGATAGCAAATCTGCAATGTCTTTTTCCAACTAATTTCAGATGACTCGGTTTCATCAGGTCCCTAACAAACTTGCCCGGATGCAAGGGGAGGGAGCACAGCCTCCACCTCCAAATGGAGGTCTCAATGTCAAAGAATTTACAACCATGTTTTTAAAATTTCCACACAAACCACTACACATTCCAGTCCATGCCTCCCTGCCCCACCAGACTTCCTGAAGCTCCGGCCCCTGGGCCACCCTGTCTGGATTTGGCAAGTGCCCCACAGGACCAGCGGTTCCAGAGCCAGGCCTCTCTCCCGGAGCCTCGTAGTTCTTCCCTATCCTATCACCTCTTCAACACTATAAATAGACTTCTACCTATATTTTGTCCAATATTTCCAGTTCTCGGAAGAAAGGTCTGTTCAATTTCTTCTTCTGTCATCACTGGAAGCATGAAAGCACGACCTTCGCTAACCAACACTCCCATAAAGCTGCTGTGTTTTCGGCATGACAGTATCTCTGTATTATTTGTAAGAACAGGAATTTTGAGGACTCCTCTAAGTGATATCTCATACTGACCCCTACTAGTACTCTGCTAGCCAAGACATGTTACCAATGACCAACTATTACAACTGTTACGTATGGCAAACTTACACATATTATCTGTAATTATAAAAAATAATTTTTAAGTATGTATGATGGTCCAGGTTTAACAATCTTGGGGAAGTTAAGTGGGCTACCTTGTTCATACAGCCACTAGGAGGCACAGCGAACATGGAGTACACTGGCCCGGCCACAAAGCCTCAAGCCTGCCTAGAACTGACCTTAACGATTCTCCTCTTGCACAATTCCCCCATCCCCCCCTTCGGTGAGGTGTCATTTATTAATCTCTAAGATACAGGACAAGCACTGGGCACAACAGAAATGCAAGATAAACTTTTAAACTCTTGCAAAATGCTTCCTTAAATCTATCAACTACCCCAAGGTGAAAGAAATTTTGGAAACTCATCAGATAGTGCAAATGTAATTCAGTTTTTTCAAGTCCAATGGAAGTTATATTTTTTAAACAGACTATCTAAGACTAAGGAATTGTGATTTTTTTCTTTTATTATGGGTTTTAATTGATAAAAATATGTGGATATGAAGAGACAGGTTGTTTGTTAACATAAAATAATTTCTAATTCATTCATTGTGATGAATTCTCCCACTTTTCAAGTTACATACCGATATACTGTTGATTCAAATATAGAAACAATCTACAAAGCAATAAAACATTTACTTGCTCCTTTTCAGTTTTTACACAAATTATTTTTTTTGTGTCTAATTATATGCTCAAGTGCCTCTGGTATCTTATGTGGATAAGCTTGTCAGGTTCCTGTTTTTGAGGGAAACTTTTCTAGTATTTCTTTGCTATGTAACATATTCAAATACCCCTTTTAATGAAGTTCCAGCATTCTTATTTTATTAAGACTATTTCTCAGAAGCAACTTTTAATTTTTGCTAATACCTCATTAGTATCTGTGAAGATAATCCTGTATTTCTCTTTTCAGCTATGAAATCAACTAATTATAACATACCAGAATACCTAATATTGACTAATCTTTGCATTCTTTGTAAAAATCCAATTTTAGTTGATGCATTTTTAACATAAACGAGCGTTCTTTTGAGGTTTTTTTTTTTTTCATTAATAGTAATGTTGACATTTGCCGGGTTTGTTGTTATTGTGATCTTTTCTGCCTTTTGTACTCACCATTACAAAGGAAGCTCAACATTTTCCTTCTTTTTGTATGTCTTTTGTGCTCTGGAATAGTTTACATAATTATCTGTTGTCTCAAGATTTCCTGGCGCTCCCCTGTGGAAGCTGTGGCTGGTGGGTTTTGGGGGAGCGGGTCCTCGACAGCTGTCACCATCTCTGCTCTTGTAACTAATCTTGTGAGAGGCGTTGCTCTTGCTCACGGCCACCCAGCCCTCCTTTACCCCCGGGCGCAGGGACAGTTAGTTTCCCTGTCTCCTCGACGTGAGACACGGCCAGGGAAATGCCGGCCGCTTGCGTTGTTTCCCGGCAGAAGCATTTAGGAGCGAGGCGTTGATGTCCCAATGTCCTTCCCACGCGCTGGTGCTCATGCAAACGCGTGCTGGGTTGACAGTGTCACCAGATGGTATGGCCTCCAGCAGCAGCCTCGGCCCCCGAGTGACTCCGTCCCCTAGTGACAGAACCCCTGGCAGATTTTTGACAGGTCTGCAGCGCAAGTGGGAAATTTACAAATCTTTGCTGCTGCAAGCCCCTGCAAACTGAGGTTGGTTTGTTAATGCAGCAGAACACACTCCACCCTGACTGCCACACTCTGTCCACAGTTTTCTTTATCTTCTGGGGAATTTTCCTAGAAAATCGTCTGTTTTATCCAGGCTCCTAAATTTGCTTACTTGGAATCGAGTGAAGTAGTGTCCTGTGATTCTTCTAGCTTCCCCGTGGTTGCATTTATCCCTCTGTGCCTTCTCCTTTCACGTTCATGAGTGGCATCGAAAAAGGAGTATCCACCCTTTCGATTCAAAAGTGAAGCTGCTAGAATGATTTATTTGATCTACCAGTTTGCTTTCTAATTCTGAAATTTCTGCTTTTATCTTCCTTAAGTTGCTGCACTCTGTTCTTGTTAGTCTTATTCCTTAGAACAAACTGGACATTTAATATATTTGCTTTCTTTTGTCTTATATATTTATATATGTATTTAGTAGCTTAAGACTTAATTCCCTTAAATGTATATGTTATAGATATATCCAGATTTCTTCACCATTTTGTTATGAATTTCCAGTTATACTAAGATCAAAGATCATTTATACCATACTCATTTTTAAGAATATTTTTGAAGTTTTCTTTAGGAGCCAAGATACCAGTTTTTGTTATTGTTCAAAAGTGCTTAGGAAGAAGACTAAAGTCCATTTTAAAAATAATTTATTCAGGAAGGAGTTGCTAGAATCACATACACTGATTTCATACTGTTTGAAGATGTGCATCCCTCACCTTGTGCTTGAATGACTGTTTGGCTTGGTAGAAAATCCTGAGATCCTTCTTCCTTCCCTTGAAGAAGATCATTTAGTTCTTCCTTCTCTAACACTGTCTCCAAAAAAACTGATAAAGTTAGAGCTCCAGCTGGGCTACTAGGCAATATTTTTCATGATTGCTGAGCTGCGTCTAAACTGGAAGCGCTCTTGGGGCGCCTGGGTGGCTCAGTCGTTAAGCGTCTGCCTTCGGCTCAGGTCATGATCCCAGGGTCCTGGGATCGAGCCCCACGTCGGGCTCCCTGCTCAGCGGAGAACCTGCTTCTCCCTCTCCCACTCCCCCTGCTTGTGTTCCCTCTCTCTCTGTGTCTCTCTCTGTCAAATAAATAAATAAAATCTTTTAAATAAATAAATAAATAAAATGAACTGGAAGCGCTCTGAGTTGGGTTATAAATGCTCGGTGGACAGCATAAATGAGCATACCCCCAAGTGCAACACAGCTCTTGAGACTGATCATGTCCCTCGTAGTGGCGTCTGCTCCCAGCCATGTGGACTTGTCCCCTGAGCTGTTGGTTGAAGGACCAGGAAAGAGCTCCTTCACCACTGGTGCTGACACATCCATGCTGATATGCTGTGCTTCTTGCTCTGCATCTCTCTGTAAAGCTAAATGGTGCAGAGGAGAGCCCCATGGGTCTTATGAATATCAACATCAAGCCTGACCCCAAGACCACTGCTTTAGAGTGGGGTTTGCAAATATCAAAACATTTAAAAAGGGAGAATGTTCCACCTAAACAAGGAGAGCAGTCATCAGCAGTTAATATATATTTTGCAATAATTGAAAGAGCAATAAAAAAATCCAGAAACAGTGACCCATGCCTGTGGGGTTTGCCATTTGAAGTGGCGTGTAGGATTAGTGGGGAAAAATAATGGATTGTCCAGCTAACAGTGCTGGAGAAAATAAGTCATCATCAGGACACAATACAATTGAATCCCTACTCTGAATCTTATATCCTCCCAGTGACGACACGTGGTTAAGTCAGGGGAAAGTTTTAAGAGATAAAGACGTTGCCCCTAAAATGAATGTTCCTTCATCTGCTTTTCAGGAGGACGCTCTGTCACTCATGTACCCAGGTGAGAACTTTTCCTATTCAAAGTGGGAACTCTAGAGAACTGCCCCATTCATGATTTTCAATACTTCTTGCTCCTTCTGCTTGAACAGGTCACGCAGTATCTTTCTATGATCCTCAGCCATGTCTGTATTCATTACATTTATGCCATCAGAGTGCTGACTCTGGGTGGCCCACATGACAAGGTGCTGTCTTGCATACGATTCAAGATTTCTAAATTACTAATTTACACATTCAAGATTATTTATGGAGTACTTACAATGTATGAGTAAGTTCTTGTTAGACTTTTAAAGGTGTGAAAATATGCATAAAATGGAGTTTATTTCCACAGGGGACATATTGTTTTATGGAGAATATATGACACATACAATATACAAAAAAGAGAGATAAATTGATGAGAAAGAAGCAGATGAAGTTCTAGGAGAGCTTATAAGAGAAAAAATTAAATCTCAGGCAATATCATTCTCCTATTTATAACTTTTGAAAAAGCTAAAGATGAGGAATAGAACATTTTTGCGAGATCAGAGTGGCTATCCTATTAATAAAGAACTTTGTGATTCTGTGGCCTATCTCTGGCTGCCCCCCTAAAAGACCACAGCCCAAGAATCTAGACAAAGGGCCATCAAATCACCCAAGCCAAGTGCCATGTCTGCCTGGCTTCTCCCACACTCTTCCCAGCCTGCCTCCTCTCTGTTCTCACTCTTGCCCTGGAGACTATCATGCAGTTAGTGTGCTTTCTCTCAGAGATGTTTCCAGCATAAACCCTCAGGAGCCCACCCACTCCAGCTCACTCTCAGACACGGAGGAGATGCAACCAGAGTATGTCAATGGTGAGTATCCCCACTGGAAGGGGCTCTGGGGCTACGGCTGAGAAAGAAGAGAAGGCAGGTGAAAAAAGCCATGAGGTGGTCTGCACACCCTGACCCCACGAGGCCCAGTCTCAATAAATGACCCTGAGAATCATGTTGGGGTTAGGAGGACAGTCACAAAGCAGGGGTCTGGGAAGGCACATATGAAGTTTGAACCCTTGTCCATGGACATCTTTGAACCATGTCTTTTCCTTGCGGTGGGCCCTGTAGATGTGGATGTGGTTTATACCCAGGTCTGGAGCACGCAGCCACCGGAAGACTCAGGTGAGAAACTGCGAAGTGGTTCTTGTCAGATGCATCTTCCCAAGAAAGGGGCACCATGTGTGCAATAGAGGCTTTCATACATCATTTGACCTTGATATGCAATCTGTAGATCCAAGAAGGAGCAAGAGATATTTGCAGGCAGGTTCTCATGGAGAAGCTGAATTACAAAACAAAACAAAACAAAAACAGATGGTCACTTGAGAATAGACAGTTAGGGAGAATCCGGGATACAAGGCAAAGGGATAACATCAAATCAGGTAAGACTGAGAGTATCTGAAATATGGTATCTAAAGTCCAGGAGGAGTTGTCCCAGTTGAGCGGGGTCATTGCCAGGCTCCTTTGAAAGGACCTGCCGTCTGGAGATGCCATGGCAGGGGTCACTGAACACATCAGCCTAATCTAGAGAATCTGCCCTTTGACGTGTAGCCTTGCAAGAATTGAGGCAGTGGTTTTTTAGAAGGGCAGAGTTGTGTTCTTCAAGCTGCTTCTCCAGTGCCCTTGAAGTTGCAACCTTCAACCATGCCCTTTGCTCTGTGCTCCTGGCTGCTTCTGCTGGAGCCAGGGGCCGCTGGCAGCTTGGCGGGCTTCCTGGGGAAGGGTCACCCGGCCGCGCTCCTCTGGGTCCTCGGCCAGCCTTGCTTATAGCTGTACCACTGCAGCCTGCAGAGAATCAATGACCCTGTCATTCTGCTTCCCTGCCTGGGACCAGCCCAGCAAAACTGAAAAGGTACAGTCATGCTTATCCTCCAGGCCCTCCAGGTGTTGAGGTGTTGCCAAGGGCAGGAGGGGGATTGAATTCCACTCTGCCCACCTGGAATGAAGGGAGAAGGAAGCAGCCCCCCCACCCTCAAGCTGCCGTGTGACTCAGGCTCTCCCATCCCTTATCTCTGTGTCCCGTTTCCTTCTATGCAGTGCATGAACGCCTGTGGTCGTTATATGAAGGACATAAAGGGATGACAGGAGAATGAGCCCTGACAGAATATTGTCAATAATCCATGGAAGCTGCATCAAAGAGAGGAAAGGTTTTGTTCAACAAGCGTTGGTAGAGGGCTTAGAGATTGGGTGGTCTTAGAAGGACTGCAGAGTGGACAACATTAAGTCATGGATTTTACAGAACAAGAGAAGCTGGAAACCACACATTAAGCATCCCCATCCTGTGCCCTGGAGCACTGTTAGGGAATAAGGTCTAAGTGGAAACCCAAGAGCTCAGTAATATTTCTTTTCTCCACAGCAAACACCAGGACAATTCTGGAGAACAAGGTGAGCTGCACTCCTGGAGAGTTCCTTCTCCATCTTGCTCCCCACCAGCCATGTTCCTTCTCTTCCTTCAACTGTGCATCTCTCCTAGGACTCCCATGTCATCTACTCTGACGTGAAGGAGATGTAACACTTGGAGGACCTGGGGGGCAGAACACCAACAAGGATGGAACAGCACTAAGGGCTGCAAAAAACTATAAAAATGCCCAACCCTCATGACGTCTCACAGACAGAATGTGCTCCAGGGGCTGAGCAGGCCAGCTGGGTCATCTTCTGGGTCTCATCGTGCTCTTTCCCCATGTCTTCTTCCATTCATTCAATACTTATTGAACTGCTACTGCACCCCAGAAGCTGTGCACAGCGATTATCTTTGTTATCTTCTCTTATTTAATTTTTAATTTAAATTCAATTTAGTTAACATACAGTGTATTATTAGTTTCAGAGAGAGAGTTTAGTGATTCATCAGTTGTGTATAACCCCCAGTGCTCATTACATCAGGTGCCCTCCTTAATGCCCATCACCCAGTTACCCCATCCCCCACCCACCTCCCCTCCAGCAACCCTCAGTTTGTTTCCTAGACTTAAGAGTCTCTTATGGTTTTCTCCCTCTCTGTCTTTATCTTATTTTATTTTTCCTTTCCTTCCCCTATGTTCATCTATTTTGTTTCTTAAATTCCACATATGAGTGAAATCATATGGTATTTGCTTCAAAGTTCAAAGAGTTGAGGAAGAATAATAAACATGAGAGACAAGGTTTCACTTACACCTGCTCTGAGGTGATGTGAACAGAATCCATTTCTGGGCTTCTCTTTGTCTTCCAAACTGGGACTTTGTTGTCTTTTGTCACATACAGACATCTCAAGTTTTAAATAAATCCTCTCTTGCCTTTGTGAGAACTTCAGGGTTGAGTTTGTGGGAAGGAACAGCAGCTTGAGCCAGTTTGCCATATTTGTCCATTCTTGAATGCTTGGTTTATACATTAACCCACTTTGATTTAAAGTAACAAGGGTATTTATGTCTTCTTGAAATGCTAAATGTTTTACATCCATGGCACAATCATGCAAGGAGTAAGATCACAGCCTTTGGGAACACCTGCTGAGGGCGGAGTCCCAACCCCTTCCCCCACTAATTGTGTAGTCTTGAACAAACTACTTAACCTCCATGTACCTCAATTTCTTCACCTTTAAATGGGGAAAACCATTTGTCAAATATTCATAAATCACATAGAACAATGCCTGCCATATAAGTAGCACTAAATAAGTATTCATTAAATAAAATATGCATAATTATCACTTAGTACAAACTTAGTACAAAACTCAAACTTAGTACAAAAAAGTTCAAAAAGTTGAGTAATAAGAATCTCTAACAAAATGACTATCAAATGCAACTATCAGAATTTTTAACACTTTGATTAACATCTTGTATAATCCACTCCCCTGCTAAAGATAGATCACCAATGGGAAGGACAGAGGTGACTGTGGGCTTGGGTTTGGTCATTAATCTACACAGAGATAATTTGGAATATTTCATAAACTATACACAACAAATTTGAAGTTTATCAGAAAAAAATAATTACAAATAGTTATAATTATTAAAGTTTTATATTGAAATAATTATACACCCTTAGCAAGACCACCTAACTTCTGGACTACAAGCATCAGGGACTGAGAGTTAGCAAATCCCAACAATCTAATTGTTATAGGGTGAGGTAATCTCAGCCCTACAGTTAATGCTGGTACCACCTTAGCAGTGACAAACCCCTCCTACCTGTTCTTTACACCCAACCGTCCCTAGGGGATATATACACTCTCATTATTAATAGTAACCCTGGCATTAAAACTTCTAGGGGAACATATCAAAACTATATATAGGGACATAGGTAACCTGATGTATCTCTGCTCAGCCTCCCACTAAACCATCTCAAATCACCCTTATCCATTACAAGTTACTTATCTACCTATTTCTGGCTTGCCAGAACTGGTGGGAAATTATAGGTGATCAGGAATCCTTCCTTGTTTCCAGGGTCTGTTCTGATGTCTAAGTAGCCAGTGGCCACTCTCATCCGCAGATGGGGACAGTCTAAGAGCTTAATGCTCCTCTTGTCCACACATTTCAGACGCATGCATATGACCCGAATATTCTGCCGTTTGAGGGCTACCACCTGGAGTTGAGAGAAGCCACAAAAATCTATGGATTTTAATATATAAGATAATGTATCTTCATTGTAGAAAATTTCGAAATACAGACAATAAAAGAAACAACTATTAAACTCACTCATACTTCCATCACTCAGACAATTGTACTATTATTTCAATGTCTGTCAGCCAGAGTATTTTCTATGGATGTGCTCCCATGTACATAAATATGTGATTTTAAAGGAATAATAACTGTAACCTGTTTTTATTTTTTTAAAAATTGTTATGTTTTCATGCCATTCAATGTTCAAAGATCTTTGTAGTGTTGCTTGGTATGTTTGGATAAATAGTAACTTGTTTTGTAAATTACTTATTTGGGGGCCATTATCATATTGACACTTATTCACCATGATAAACAGTGTTGCAATGAGTATCCTTGCTTCTAAGTCAATATTTTGGTTAGTATTACAGTTTAGAGAGATTAAGACCTAATACTCTATTCAGAATCAGACAATAACTTGGCAGGATTTCTCCCAAGAAACCTGAGTGATTGTGGGAAGCATCCCTCAGCTTACTGTGTGCTGCTATCAACACAGAAGTGAAGGAGAAAAGAGCAGTCTCCATCGCCTCTGCCTTCTATGTGAGGAAACAGAGATCAAACCCTGGAGGAGGTTCTTGCTTCTTTGCTTTCTTTTCATGCAAAACACCCTGAAGAGCAGCTTCTAGTTCCTGCCTCCTGGGAATCTTGCAAGACCTCCTTGGGCCAGCTGCTGAGGGTCTCTTCTCCAAAGGCTGAATGAGGAGGACCTCATGCTGCTGTACTAGGTGCTCAGTGCTGCAGGTATGTGGGGAGCGGGACAATAGGAATGAGACAGGGAAGCAAGAGGATGGAGACCCAGCATGGGGGCATCCCTGGGGCCTTTGTGCAGTCCAAGCCTCTGGCCAATGCCTAGCAGCCAGTCTGGGTCTCCACAGCCAGTCCAGTCTCCGGAGATCTTTGGCTAGACCCCAGTATCTGAAGATCTTTGGGAACACCCTAGTTTCCAAGAGTGTGTAGAAGTGGTGCATCTCAATTTCTATCAGGGAAAATGATAGTCCCTCTTAGTCATAAATTTCTGTTCTGATCATATGGGAAAGTTTGTAAATGATGTAATTGGGATTTTTTTTTTCAGTACTAAACCCTCCTTTCCTCCTTTGTGCATGTAAAGTAGAAGAATGAGATGCCAAGCAGTGGGGAAGGTGCAGCCTGTGGGGAGGCGTGGAGAGCAGGAGGACAGAGCAGGACAGAGAGGAGAGGAGGAGTGGAGTGGGGCAGAGGCCTGGGCATCACGGAGCAGCAGAGCCAGGCTCAGGCTGGGGCACAGACCCCTGGGCCCCTGGGCCCTGCACCTGCTGTTCTGGGCAGTGAGCACTTGGGTAGTTTCCCTGCTGCTGCATCGTGGGTTCTGAGAAATGCTGTCCTTCTGGCCAGTTCAGGAGACACACAGATTCTGCCCCAGACCCCCGAGGTTGAGGCTTGCTCCCTGTGCAGGCCCCAGACCACTGCCGGCATCTGTGGAGCAGACAGATGCCAGCCAGCTGTCTGAAGCTCTCTGATTCTTGACCCTTTCTATCAGGTACTCATCACTGGTGCTCTCTGGCCTGGTTCTAGCTCACACACCTCTTTGTTTCACTAGTATTTGGGGGTTTTTTCCCCCATTAAAAACTTTCCATTTGTGGACAAGCTGGCTTCAGGCTCTTCCTCCTAATCTGTACCTTGGAAATACATGAACAAGAGGAAGGTTGGTGCCTATCAAAACCTTACATGAAATATCATAAATATGGGACCCACAGATGCAGGGAAGCAGAAGCTGCTTGGGGACGAAAAAGTAGACTGGAGGGTGGAGTGCTTTCTGGATGAGACCTTTGCTCCCCAACATTGTTCCGAAGGGATCCCTGCCCGGCCCCATGGGGCCCTTGTCCCACCAGCAGGGTCCGGGCCCCAGGGGAGCCCAGCCATCACGGGCCACAGATTTAACAGCAGGTGCAAGTGAGTTGCTGGGCCCCTGAGAATTCCTGTCTCCCAACTCCACCCACAGTGCCAGGACTGTGACCATCACTGAGAGGGGCATAGATGTCCTTGGGACAGAACAGTGACCAGGGCAGAAGCACAGAGTCATGCACCGTGGGTGGGTGAGCGGGGAAGGACATGGCAGGCGCCCTCCCCTCCACGCCCTCTGAACACATCAAACTGTGCACAGTTCAAGAATAACCAAGTCAAGACCGTAAACGTGGAAATTATAAAATCAGAATAAGTAACTGGCAGGTGGATGAATTTGCACATGGAATAATACTGAGGAACAAGAGAGTAACCTGGAAGATCAGAAAAACTCCCCTGGAAATACCAAAATGGGGTAGAGAAACGGAAAGTCAAGGGAAACAGTCTGGGTGCTAAGTGCGCAGGTGTCCCCGTGGGTAAGGTCCATGCCACAGGCACAGATAAAGGAGAAGAAAATCTGGGGGAAAATAGCCAAGGATCTTACATGAGCAGAGAGAAGAAAGATTTCACATTAGAAGTGTCACAATTTGCTGAGCTGAATAGATCGTGAGAGCCAAACATCACAGTACAATGGGTGAGTGTCAGAGACCAAGGGACCATTCCAAAATATTCAAGGGGGTAAAACATTGTCTGTAAGTCACAGCAATTAGATTGACTTCCTACTCCCTCACAATAACAATAAACATGAGAAGTCATGGAAAATAGTATTTTCAAAGTGGAACGTATAATTTCATATCTAGCTGCCCTTTCCTTTAACTCTGAGGATGAGTATGATCATCTCTGGTATAACAGGCCTCAGTATTTTATACACTCGCCGCATACCACACACCACACATGCATACCACACACACACACACACACACACACACACACACACACCACACACACACCACACACACATACCCCACAGACACACACACAAACACACACACCTGTCAAGACATTCTTAGAGGAAGTGCTCCACGGAGCCGAGAAATACATTCAGAGGTATGCCAGAAGATACGAAAAGTAAGTTTGAGTAATTAAACAGTAAAATTTTGTTGTTTATTTACTTTTTATTAATTCAAAGTGCATTTATTAAATGTTCACTGTGTGCCAGGCCCTAGGAGTGTGAAGTTTACTAAAACAGCCTCTAACCTCAGGTCTAATGGGGAAGACAGAACTTTTTAAAAATTATAAAACCCACAAGAAAAACAAACATGCCTGTCGTGTCCCCATGACAGGGGAACAGATAGAAGGGATTTTATTCTGCATCCCAAACCAGGAGTAAGCTCTCTCCTCTGATTCCAAGCACTTTCATTTCTCCTAAAAATACTTAGGTCAGGGAAGGTTCATCTGGGATACTCAGGGTAGACAAAGGACAGGCAGGGATTCACCAACTGAACAAAGAAAGCGCAGGTATTTCAAGCAAAGGCAAGTGCAAATGAACCAGGGCCAGAAAGAGCAGTTCCAATAAAACATGTTTCCCAGTCGCTAGAGGGCCGTGTATGAAAACAGTAACAGGAAATGGCAGGGAAAACAATTTAGTAGGAACCAGTAAACGATCTATTTTTAAGTAGCAGTCTTCAAACGCAAGGTCCTTATGCTTAAAACACAGCTGTTTAAGACAGGACACAATTATGAGTACTCAGCTTTCTCTGAGCCTGACTTAGAGCAAATAACCTGTTGTTTATTTTTAAAATTCTTTTCTCTTGGTGATTTAGTGGGACTATTTTCAAACTACTATAAATATTTTACAAGTAATATCTGGCAGTTTCCTAACCAGTTGAATACATTCTGTTGCAAAATAAACCACATCTTTCAGCAAGAACAAAAAAAAACCACTAAATTTGAATAAAGACATCACCCAATGAATTAGGACACAACCAAAGTTTGCTTTAAATATTTCTTTGGGGGAGGGGACACCACACTTCTACTCAACGAAGAGAAACAGTTTTATAGTCTTGAGGTCTTTTTTTTTTTTTTTTTACACTTATCAGGCCATGAATCCGTAGGGAATGGGTTCCCGCTGCTCAGGCTCCTTTCCGTGGTTCTCACAGGGTGCGTCTCTGGGTGGGACAGGCTGACCCTGCAGTGGAACCTGAGTACTTTTCTCTTCGGCTTCCTTCTCTTTCTGATCGTTTTCCTTCACACGCTTCAGGAAGCTAGCTCGGCATTTTGAGTGCTTAATACCCTCACTGGGCACGTTAATTCTCTTGGCAGGAATCCTGCCCTTAACTTGTGTGTTTACAATGATGCGCACAGCACTCTGGGTGACACACAGACTCTTCCAGATCTGCCACAGTGTTACCCTTCTTGTGGATTTGCACATATGTGGCCAAAGGAACCACTCCACATTTTCTGAGAGGCTTAGAGAGGCTGCAGCAGGTTCCTCTCCTCTTTCCCTTTGTGTTGGTCATTTTGCCGAATTACTGGAAGATGACAGTTCTGGCTGAAATTTTGTTGCTTAAATAAGCAATTGCTAAATAATAGAAAAAAAATAAAATTTTTAAATTCTGTTACTTGAACTCTAGACTCTGAAGCACGATGGAAGGGTGGGAAGGGATTGTTTCAAAAAATATAAATGAGTGTTGTTAGTCATCTTAGTAGTTAGTCATGAGCCCCAGGAAACAGAAGCAGAGTGTGTGACTTTCAGGGCAGCCTGTCCCCGGGCCACGGCCACCGCAGAGAGGATGGCCATGTCCCCGTGTGCGCTGGACTGGGCAAAACCTCCAGGATGTCTTCACCAAGGGCTATAAGTAAAAGGGCTATTCATAAAATTTTATTTGGAAACAGAATGGACTGACATGTACCAGCCCAGGCTCAGCCAACACTGAGACCGCCGCAGAGGAGGGCAGTTTGGAAGCAGGTGTGGGGGATCAAGTGCACTCGAACGTTTGGGGAGAAGTCAACACCCCAGCACTCAGCATGGAGGCTGTCAGGGAAGATGAGCTTGCATGTGCACGGAAGATGACTTTTGATTCATGCTTTTTGGCTCACACTGGGGTGGTGGGGATAGCTCAACTCAAGACAGGGTACCAGCAGGAGCACATCAGCCTGGGCTGTGCTGAGAATCTTGACATCTCTGGGCTCCAGGGTGCTTGGTGCTGAGTTAGCAGGGCTGGTTGGCTGGCTAACAAATGAATTTTGAAACCACAAAGTCCTGAGTAACCCAGAGAAACTTTGCTTGCCTTCGAGACTTGTCAAGTCCAGCTTCATGCGGAAGTGAAAGTGGGGCAGAGTTTGGTGGCTCCATTTACCAGAAGGTGAGCAAGAAGTTGGGTCTCCAGATTAAAGATGCTTCATCTCAGTGGTGTTACCTTCAGAGGTACAATTCCAAAAAAGTCCTTTCAGCTAGCGATAGGGATCTGGGATAAAGATCGGAATGCAAAAAGCTTCGGAGGCCGTTATACCCTGTGGCAATATGGGGAAGGGGTGGAAAGCCTATGGGAAAATGTTGGTAAGGGACTGCTGAAATTGAGGTAGCCTTGTAAGGCTGGCAACAAAAATCAAAATCTAGTGTCTGTGAGCCTCTGGGAAACCCCCTCCCTTTTGGGTTGGGACCTCAAAGGGCCCCACTGCCCGAGTAATGGTGAATTGGAAGTAAGCTACCCCTCCTACAAATGGGCGCCTGGCTTCAGCTCATTTGTTGGCTGGAAGCCACCATGCTTGGATGTGGGTTAAGATGATCTTATATCAGGGCGCCTGGGTGGCTCAATGGGTTAAGCATTTGTCTTCAGCTCAGGTGGTGATCCTGGGGTCTTGGGACCTAGGTCTGTGTCAGGCTCCCTGCTCAGAAGGAAGTCTGCTTTTCCCTCTGCCCCTGTAACCCCCATTCATGCTCTGTCCCTCTCTCTAATAAATACATAAAATATTTTTTAAAAAGATAATCTTGTATGGCTAGTGCCTCCAGAACACTGACTCTTCCAAAATAGATTTTTAGCAACTAAATACACTTGGGAAAAAATTAAATCAACTTAGGCTTCCAATTAATTCTATAAATTAATTTCCAAATGCAGTAAGCATACAAAGACAGGCCCACAAGGAAACAAGACACCATGAGTCACCATCAGAAGAAGTAATGAGAGACAGGTCCCATCCATGGTTGGCTGATCAGGACAAAAGAAGAGAGAAGGCACCAATAACCAATATCTGCAACGAAGACTACGCCATGATTATATGTTCTGAACCTATTAAAAATTAAAATAAGATAATATGTCATTTTAGTAAAAAAGAAAATTAGACGAAATGGACAGTTCCCAGAAAAATTAATACTTTTTTCCAGGAAGAAATATTGAAAAATAAACTGAAAAAGACACCAGGAGAGAAAGAACACATGACCAGTGCTGTAACTACGAAGTTAATTAATTAATTAATTAATTGGTTTAAAACTTTCAACAAAGAGAATTCCAGGCCCAGAGTGCGTTGCTGGCAATTCTACCAAGTATTTTGGAAGACATAATGCCAACTGACATAAACACCTGCAAAGATTTGAAAAAGGTAATGCAGTTGTGAGTCATTTTATGAAGCAAGCACAATTTTTATCACATTTGTTGCCCTTTTGCTCTAAGAACTGGTGTAATGCTTTGCAGGTTTTTAGGGATCCTATCTCATTTCTCTTTGTGTCTCCGACAGCAGCTATGGGAATGTTCCTGATAGTTGATGGCTACGCTCACAAATGCTTCCCCAGAACCAGCTCTGCTCCTGTGTGTTTCCTCCTGGCACCACTGCTGGGCAGTGCTGGGCAATTTTCCCCAAGACACAGGGGGAAAAATGTTAATTAAATAACACCAATATCATTTGGCATCCCAGGGTGACAATTTGCTTCTATTTACATTTTCCATCCCAAATTCAGTCCAGTAAGCTGTTCAGAGGTTCTACAATGAGATTTAAGAGTACCCTAAGATCCTCTAATAGTAAAATTAAAACATCCAGATGCCATAAATTGTGCTCTAAAACTCCTTCCCTTGTCAATATCCCTAGGAAGAAAGTCAGGTTCAAAGATTAGATCCCCTTGTCAGAAGAATTCCAGACACATCAAAATCAAAATAAACCAAACCCTGATATCACATTCTCTTTTCTGAGTCAAAAGTCTAAAGAAATGAAAGTCACCCCTTACCCCGATTTCTGTTCCTGCTCAACCTCAGCTAAGAAGAGGTTCTCAGTGTCTGGGGTGGAGCCGTGGCCGCTGGAGCCGGATCGTTCCCGGAGAACTGAATACTTCCTTCCAGGACTGTAGAAGTTGTGTTAATGCAACGCCAAGACTCTCATGAGCCACACACGGTTTTAATGATTTCAAAGAACTAATAGGATTCAGAGATGACCCCAGCAGAGGGCCCCGGCCCCACACCCACTGGATTTTAAGAGGCCAGCCCCCCAGCCCAGAGCACGTGCACCAAGCAGACTCACACGCCAGAACCCGTGTTTAAGGTCTCCAAAGACCCTAACAGAGACCAGTCACATATGACGAAAGGAGGGGAGGTAAATTCTGTGTTTGGCGTCAGTAGGATGCCAGTCAGTTGGTGCCAATTAACATAAACTCAGTGTGAGACACCCTTCCACCAAAAGGTTAATGCTGGTGCCAAACATTTACTATCTTGGGGGTGAGTGGAAACCACCTATTTTGTACCTTCTCTGAGCTTTCACTTCCCCTCCGAGGTGCGTGTGACACTGCGGTTCTGGACGGAGTGCGGTCTGAGTGACACGGCGTCTGTAGTCTCCAGCAAGTAGACAGGCTGCTCTTTGAGGGACGGCTCTGGCCTGACAAGCCTGCCAGGTTGGCCGGGTCCCCACCCTTGTTCCAGGCGGAAGATGTATCTCAGCGGATTCGGGAAACGAAACAGCTCTGTGTGATCTGAAACTTACACCTCAACCAGTCAGTCCAGTGAGACTCGACCCTTCCCACATGTGCACCCCAGGAACCTGACCTTCCCCCCACTTTTAATTTCATAAATTTGTCAGTCACTTTCTCAGGGCACAGGCAAGCCCGGCATGCCCATTTATAATAACCACATAACCTTGAACCTTACCCACCAATTCTCCAAATACTTTCACTCGCGAGCCTAGGGAACACCACAGGGATTCAGGCGTGATCCTCCAGTGTGCATCGTGGGCCTTAATTCAGGGTGGAGTTTGGGGTGGCTGAGAGAGGAGCCTTTCTAGGCCTGGACGAGCAATTGGGAGCTAGAGGTTTACTGGTGCATTGTAGCATACAAGGAACCTTAGAGTGAAAAACTGTTCCAGCCACCAGGGAGTGGAACAGCTCCAGTGCCTTCAAAGCTTCAGAGAGTTCTACTTTCACTAAAGGATGCCGCACAGCTGAAGCTGTGACTGCTTCGGAAAGCTCCTCGGGCGCCCGTGGGCCTTTGTGGAGCCTCTCCTGCAGCCCCCAAGTCTCTGTTGCTGGGCAGCCCTCGTGGTCATCCTTGTGCCCACTGCCTTCACTTAAACCCCAGCTCTCTAGAGGCCCCTGACGAGGCTACGGAACCCTTTCCTTGTTGCTATCCATGGGGTTAGTCCTGCCCTGTGGAGACATCCACCAGTCTATTTAAAAAGGCACAACAAGCCGATGTCACCCAGCAAGGTCACAAAACCATAGGCTCGTGGCTGCGAGCTCAGTCAGGTTAGAAACGTGGTCCAGGAGGAGCCCCTTCCCTGTGCAAATGCCCTGCTCTCTCCAGATCCAAGCGGGGAAAGCCCAGCTCATCAATACGCTGCTCCTTTGCTTTTATTTCTGTTATATTTAAGCCTATGCTCCAATTTTTGTGTCCCTGAGAATTTGCTCTCAAAATTCTAGATTCCTTCCAGCGTCAGAGAAGGTCTGTGCCTGCACATAGAGTAGACCTCTCTGCAGGCAGGCTTGCCTCCAAGGTGAAAGCATAGAGCTGACTTAAGCATGTTTCATTTATTACTCCCTCAAATTTACCAGATAAATCATTTCACTTCTCCTGGGGTGGAATGAGCTGAGGAGCGGAGCTGGAGTTGAACACACATGGCAGAGAACAGGTGTCCCCAAAACAACACTCATTAATTTATTCATGCAAATTAGAAGTGATTCTGTTCAGTGAGGTTTGCCGTATCTAGCAAATAAAAATACAAAACTTCTAGTTACATTTGAATTTCAGATACACGATGACTACTTTTTTAGTGTAAATATATCCCAAATATTGTATGGGACATAGTTATAGTAAAAATTACATGTTTCATATGAAATTCAAATTTACTGGGAACCCTGTATCTGGCAACACTACGCTTAATGTCGTGTGTTATGCTAGGAGCTGAGACTAGAATGTGCACCTGACATGTCCTTGCCTTACAGAGGGGAAGATCGAAAATCCAATATTTTTGGCACAACATAGGCAGTAATATTCAAAAGGCTGCTTTCTGAGCATCTCTTTCCAGACACAGGAAACAGTTGTTAGCAAGAATCAGCATCGTATCCACCTCGGACCATGAAATGAATTGTGTCTGTTCGCATGTAGGCGAAGTCTGACTTGGACACACTAGCTCAAAGCTGTCCATAGTCAGTTGACCCTTTCTTTTGTTGACAGTTGTGCTGGACACAGAGAAATCAAAAGTGAGCCCGAGCCATTTCCTTCCCTAAAGGTGCTTACATTACTAAGAGATACTGCCACAGAAGGAAGAGATTACACTGTGCTGTGACGAACGCAGTTAGGAAGGACATCAGGGTGTTATTGAAGACATGAGGAGAACCCCCAGCTCAAATTTAGCAGGTCAGGGAAGACCTCTTAGAAAAAGTGGCACCCACACTCTATATAATCAGTAGTTTACAATATCCCCACACTATACACAAATTGAGTACAGTTCTAATAAACAGTTTAATGTAATTTAGATCGATATCACCAATACCTCATTGCCAGAATATTACAGAAACCTTTAACCAGAAGTGACTAAGAAAATATCGGAAATACATCTGATCTTTTTCTATTGTCTTCCTGCTCTTTGTTGTTCACTGGTCTTTCACACAGTCAGCAGGTTCTTACTGACAAGTTACTGTATGACAAAGCTCTGCAAGGAGGCATTGAAAACACAGTGGAATTTTGGGGTATGAGCGAGATGGTACAGTAGCAAGCCCTGCACCCTTCTTCTTCCCACTAACACCCTAACTCAGCAAAAGCTCACAGACAAATTCCCCTTGTGAAAGAAATCAAAAACTAATGAAAGGCTTCTATATCCCATGAGAACATGAAGAGAGACCCATCAAAGCCAGAAGGGAGATTTAGGAACCTTCTCACTGGGGACTCTGCCTCTGATGCAGCACCATAAGATCAGGAAGAGAGTCCCTAGCACCCAGCTTCACCCAGGGGAAGTAGGAGTCGGTTCCTGCATCTACAGCCCCCAGCTTCCTGCAGGACTGGCTTCTGCCCTGCCACTCTGGAGCTCTGACTGGCCTAGCCACCCAGGGAAGTGTGGAGAGTCTGTAGATGGTGCTGGAAGATATCAGTGATCCTTCCCAGCACAGAGTAACAAGACAAAAAAACCCCAGTTTTCAGCTTCTCCCTGAGGAGGGAAAGAGTTGATCCATGCATGCAACACCCCAACTTCTCTGAGGCTGACCAAAGAACTAACGTCCATCTCAACAGTCCTGATGCTCTGATGAGTCCGCATAGTCTAACCACCAAAGGGAGAATGGAGATGGTGTTTCGGCTTGATGGACACCACAGCTACTCCCCACCCCCGTTCAGCACAAAGCAAGTGGACAAAAATCACAGCTACCTCTTCCTACCTGAGGAGGGAGAGGGTTGTAGAGTGCCCCCAAAATCTCTGGATGGCCTGACTGTGGTGGGGTTTTTTTCCTATATGAGTCCAGTCTGTGAAGACCTGGAAAGGTGTCTGCTTTGTCTAATGAACAGATGCCTACACAGGGGGTCAAGGAAAATGAAGGGCCAGGCAAAGACATACCAAACAAAGTAACATGATAAATTTCCAGAAACCAATTTTAATCAAGCAGAATTATATGATTTCCCTGACAGAGAATTAAAAACAATCCCATAAAGATGCTCACTAAAGTCCAGAAAACAATGCATGGACAAGCAAGAATTACAACAAAGAGATGAAAACCATAAAAAGAACCAGACAGAAATCATGGAGCAGAAGAACACAACTGACCTGAAACATTCATGGGAGCAATTCAACAACAGATGAGACTGATGTAAATGAGGTGATTTGAAGTTTTGGGTTCATGAGCAAATGGCTAAGAAAGAATTCTTGAGATTTTTTGATGCAAAAAGGTGATTTTATTATAGCACAGGGACAGGACCCATGGGCAGAAAGAGCTGCACTGGGATTGTGAGGAGTGACTGATTACATACTTTTAAGTTTATGGAGGAGAGATAAAGTAAGTTTTGAAGGAATTTTGAAGCAAGGCTTTCAGGATGCTGAGGGTCTAGCTGCTGTTAAGATATGGTTACTTTTAGTCTCCAGCGAAACATCAACATTAAGGCAGCCATGAGTTCCTCGAGAAAGGTCACACTCTGCATGTCTCAGGGATCTATCAGTGGGATGCAACCCCTAAGGAGATTTGGGTTTGGTTTTTTTTATTATGTTCAGTTAGCCGCTGTATAGGGCAACATTCGTTTTTGATGTAGTGTTCAGTGATTCATTAGTTACATATAACACGCAGGGCACATGACAACACATGCCCTCCTTAATACCCATCACCCTGTTACCCCTGACCCCGACCCCCTCCCCTCTGAAACCCTCAGTTTGTTTCTTGGGGTCCATAGTCTCTCATGGTTTGTTTCCCTCTCTGCTTTCTCCCCCTTCAGATTTCCCTCCCTTCCCCTATGGTCTTCTGTGCTATTGCTTATGTTCCACATATGAATGAAACCATATGATAATTGTCTTTCTATGCTTGACTTACTTCACTTCGCATAATCCCCTCCAGTTCCATCCATGTCAGTGCAAATGGTGGGTATTCATCCTTTGAGGGCTGGGTAATATTCCTTTGTATATATATACCATATCTTCTTTATCCATTCGTCTATTGAAGGGCATCTCTGCTCCTTCCACAGTTCGGCTATTGTGGACATTGCTGCTATGAACATTGGGGTGCATGTACCCCTTCTTTTCACTACATCTGTATCTTTGGGGTAAATCCCTAGTAGTGCAATTGCTGGGTCATAGGGTAGCTCTATTTTTAACTTCTTGAGGAACCTCCATACTGTTTTCCAGAGTGGCTATACCAGCTTGCATTTCCATCAACAGTGTAAGAGGGTTCCCCTTTCTCCACATGCTCGCCAACATTTGTTTTTCCTGTTTAGTTAATTTTTGCCATTCTAATTGGTATAAGGTGTGGTTTTGATTTGAATTTCCCTGATGGCTAGTGATGTTGGGCATTTTTTCTTGTGTCTGTTAGCCATTTAAGCTGCATTTCTCTTGCCTTTGTTTTCCTCATCATTTTCCCTCCTGAACAATTTTGACCCTTACATATTTAAGGTTGTTGAAGGCAGAAGGTCTCATCTTCTGTAGCTTCTTCCTGATGAATAGGAGTATAGAGATGTCCTTACCTATACATCAACATTGGTCATTGGGGAACGTATAAAGGTGTTATGAAATGTGGAGGCAGCTGAGTCCAATGTGGACAAAAAAGAAGTATCTCTATGGGTGGTAAGGACCATCTGTTGATGTGAAGTTATTGTAGTGATGGAATCTTGGCATCAAGCAAAGAAATATTGGAAAAAGCAACATATCAGGATCCATATGGCTATAAGAATGAGAAGTCCAACAAACAGACCTTTAATAGTTGACCATAATTCTGCCCCAAACCAGGAAACTAACAAATTGTTAAAAGAAAGGGAAGGATCTTGTAGAGCCTCAATTTGAGTATTTATATCTTTTAGCAGTCCTGTGACATTTTTATGGTAATCTGGGATGTATACACAGCATTCTGTTTTAATAATGACACATGCACCTCCTTGTGCTTCTGTTAGAACATCTAAAGCCATTCCATTTTGTAGAACTACTTTGCACATTTGTGCAACTTCAGTATTGAGTTAGGAGATTCTGGTTTGTGAATCATTGAGTGCCTTTACGGTGTATTTATTAAGGGCTTCCCCATGCCAAATTATGCTTTCTAACCCTACAGATGGAACAAAGATGGATGCCAGATGACCATACCAACAAAAGATAGATCATGTCCATCTTTGTTTTAAGTTGGGAAGATCAGCCGGAGTAGTGGTGGTTTTAGTAATGCACCCATGAATCCAGGCAAAACCTAAGGTGCAATGACCCATCCACCCTGCAGGAAGCCGGGGCCATAGATTAGTTCCACATAACCAGTGGGTTCCATTTGGAGCTAGCCATCTAATTCCAGGTCACCTTATCTAATCAGTAGCAAACCAGTCAGTATCCTGGAGCATGATGGTTTGGGAACATGTTTCTAATGATAGCCATCCTAGATGTTGTGTGCTATTTGCCCATGTATCACATGTATGATTCCTTTGTTTCCAACATAAAAGTGCCTTTTGACTGAGCTGCCGAATGGTGGGTGTGAGCCATAAATACGTATCCCAAATTTGATATATACCCTTCTCAGTATAGTAATAAGTAGGATTTCATAACTTAGGCACTAGTTAAGGGGCATCAATTTGTGGGTTTGTAAAGTTAGTTAATATATTAATAGTTTGAGGGTATGAAAAAGTCTGGGTATGTCCTAGTAAATTCCATGTCTTATTGATCATGGGCCAAGAAGAAACATTCTGGTTAGTGATAGATTTATCACAAAATGGGGTATCATTATATATTATTTCTGAAACATAAGTATATAAAGAATGCCAATCAGTGCCTTGTAAAGTGGAAACCCCCAGGGTTTCCTTCACACGGACAAAATTCCACATATCCAACAAACTGTCTGATTTTGAAGTTCAGCATAATGTTGTGCCCATTGTAGAAAGGAATTGTCTGTTAAGACAGATGAACAGAGAACAAAAAGAAAATACACAACCTTCATTGTCATCTGAAGAGGAGTTTGAGATCTTCTACAGGTTTACAGGAGTAAGAAGGTGCATTAGTTTGCTCATGGATTTTCTGTGAAGGAGGAACAGGTTTTATTCTAGATACATGAGTCCAGGAAGAATGTCCCTCTAATTTTGCTGCAGTGGGAGTACATAATATGACCCAATACAGACCTTTCCATTTTGGATTTAAGTCCCCCATTGTACTTGATTTCCAGTCTTTTAAATAAACCATGTCTCCCGGGCTTACATGGGATGGATTTTCAGTTACAGTTGAGTTAATTTTGGGGATCAGGTGATCAGTATATTCACTAAGTGGCTTATGAATCAAACCAGCCTTGAATGAATAGTTTAATAGAGTATTATAATCTTCTTCCAATAACAGGTCCACTGTAAGAAATGGCTTTCTATATAATAACTCAAAAGGGCTGAGTCCTGGAGGTTGTTTTGAAGCAGTTTGTATTCTGAGAAGTCCTATTCGTAAGACAGTAACCCAATTTTCCTGGGTCTCTAGACTAAGTTTAGTAAGGTGTCATTTTAAAGTATGATTAGCTTTTTCTTTTTTTTTTTTAAGATTTGATTTATTTATTTATTTTGAGAGAGAGAGAGAGCAAGCACGGGCCAGGGGGAGAGGCAGAAAGAGAGGGAGAAGCAGATTCCCTGCCGAGCAGGGAGCCTAATATGGGACTGGATCCCAGGACCCTGGGATCATGACCTGAGCTGAAGGCAGCCACTTAACCAACCAAGCCACCCAGGCGCCCTGATTAGCTTTTTCTACCTTTCCACAGGATTGTGGATGCCTGGCTGAATATTTTTAAAGCTGTGCTATTTGTTGAGTTATTTGTGCAGAAAAAGAAGGCCCATTATCACTCTGAAGGGATTGTGGAAGGCCAAATCTAGGAAGAACTTCTCGCAACAAAACTTTGGTTACTACAGGGCGCCTGGGCAGCTCAGTTGGTTAAACGTCTGCCTTCGGCTCAGGTCATGATTCCAGGGTCCTGGGATCGAGCCCTGTGTCAGACTCCTTGTTCAGCAGAGAGCCTGCTTCTCTCTCTCCCTCTACTGAGCCCCCTGCTTCTGTGCTCTCTCTCTCTCTCTGTCAAATAAATAAATAAAATCTTAAAAAAAAAAAAACCAGAACAACTTTGGTTACTTCCATGGTTCTCTCAGTTTTACAAGGAAAGGCCTTGATCCATCCAGTGGAAGTGTCAACGAACACTAATAGGAATTTCTAGCCTTTGCAAGGAGGCATCTTTGTGAAATCAAGCTGCCAGTCCTCTCCTGGATACGTTCCATGCCTTTGGACTGGTTTTAAAAGTGGAGGGGGGCGGGCTGCACCTTCTCAATTTACTTGTGCACAAACAATACAGCTTCGGCAGACCTGTTTTATAGTAGTTGTTAAATTTACTCCATCAAAGATATCTTCAATTAAACATTCTAAACTATTTTTGCCCAGATGAGTAGTCTGGTGTAAACCCTGTATTACCTTCCATTGGTTATTTTTGGGTATAAACATTTTCCTTCATCATTAACAAGCCAGTCTTTTGCATTTTTTTCTCAATATCCCCATTCCTGGGCTATGTGAACTTCTTGGTCTGAATAGACTGGAGTTATGGACTTTATTGTAGTTAAGACTGGTATAAAATTTAGTATTTGTTTATTTTGTGCGGTCTGCTTGGCTGTAGAGTCTGCCAAATTATTTCCTTTATATTCTAAGGTCATGTCCTTCTGATGTCCTCTGAGCTGAGTCCCAGCTACCTCCTGAGGTAGGTGTCCAGCCTCAAGGAGAGTAATTATTTCAGGCCCATATTTGATTGGGGAGTAATAGCTTGATAATAATCCCTTTTCTTTCCAAATTGCTCCATGAGCATATAGTACCAGGAAAGCATATTTGGAGTCGGTATAAATATTAATTATTAGGCCTTTTGCCAATTGAAGAGCAAGGGTTAGTGCTATTAATTCAGCCTTTAAGCAGAAATATTTGCTGGAAGGGTTTGGCCTCAATGGTCTTAATTAAACTAACTATAGCGTATCCAGCTTTTCTTTCCCCCTTATCCAGGAAGCTGCTGCCATCCGTAAACCAACTGTCATCTGCATTTTCAATAGGGGAATCTTTCAAATCTGGTTTGCTAGAATAAACAAGGTCAATAATTTCTGAGCAGTCATGTTCTAACACAGAGGTATGATGGTCAGGTCCAGGCATAAAGATAGCTGGGTTTGAAGTTTGATGGGTTTTAAGTATTATTTCAGGTATGTCTGAAAGTATAGCCCAGTCTCTAGTAAGTCAGCCTCCCGTCATCCATTGGTGGTCCTTGGTCTCTGAGACATTCTGAACCTGATGTGGAGTCATTACTGGTAAGGACTGTCCCATAAGAAGCTTTGAAGCTCTTCTATCTGGAGGGCTGCGGCAGCCCCTGCCGAAGACAAGCCAGCCCCCCCTGCGTTGCGTTATCAGGTGACTTTGAAAAGTAGCCCACCGGACTTGTTTCATGTCCTAACTTTTAAGTAAGAACTCCCAAATCTTGTCCCTGTTTTCCTGCTACATATAAAGTAAAAGGTTTTTCTAAATTCGATAAAACCAAACCTGGGGCTGATGAAAGTTTAGTTTGTAATGTCTGAAAGGCTATCTCCTAGGCTTTAGTCCAGAGTAAAGTTCCTTCTTCATCAGGACCTGTAATTGAATTATATAATGGTTTGGCTAAGAGCCCAAATCCAGGAATCCACATGTGGCGAAAGCTGGCCATGCCTAGGAAAGTATGGAGTTGTTTCTTTGTAGCTAGGGGCCCAAGATCTTACATAGCTGTTTTTCTATCAGTAGACGGGGTGTGGTGTTAGTTCATATCCCAAATATTGTATCTTTTGTCTAGATAGTTGTGCCTTTTTAGGCGAGATGGGATACCCTCTGTCTGCCAAGAAATTAAAGTTAGAGAATTACTATCAGATGTTTCCTTTGTGGGTCTACAGATTAAAATGTCATCCACATACTGAATTATAGTCCCTTGAGGCAAGGAGATATCATGGAGATCTTTGCTAAGTGCAATCCCCAGCAAGTGAGGACTGTCTCTAACTTCCTGTGGCAAGACTGTCCAAATTCATTGAGCAGCCTGTGGGCATGAAGATGAGACTCATTCAAAAGCAAACAGTAGCCCTTTCCTCACTTAGAGGGATGCAAAAGAAGGTGTCCTTTAAATCGAGTACCGTAAACCAGTCTTTCCTATTTTGGGGGTTCCTCCTCCTAGTCATTCTGTTGAGGGGTGGTTGAGGGAATGTATAGAATCCAAATTATTGACCACAACCCAAGCAAGATGCACCTGTTTTCGAGGGACCTTAGGGTTGCTGGCCTCTTGTTTTCCCAGCCTGTCTTCTGGGGGAGGGGCCTGCTGTGCTGTTACTTAGGCAACCCTGTTTGGGCAGAGTTGCCCTGCCCCCTGTGGTGGGGGATGGGCTCAGTGAAAACCGGTTTTCTAGGGCTTTTGTTCTCTGGTGGCTTTCCACGTCTCAGAGCAGAAGAGACCATTTCCAACCCTCTGCCTCAGAGCAGAGAGATTGCAGTCTGTTCTTCAGTGAGCTCTCCAGGCCACACTATCTCCATTTCCTTTTGTGCTGCTATAAACTGCAGCATCCTGGGTTGTGCACCCCTCAGCAGCTCTCCCAGTCCTCGCCTCCAGGTTGGGGCACTCTCTGCCCTTTGTGCTTCTAAAACCACCAGTTTGCACTCATGGCCCTGCAGCTCTAGGTTTCTGTCCAGGGGGCTGCCCTAAAGTCCTTTCCCTGCCCCTACCGGTCTGCGAGTCTGTGCCCTGTCCCCAACGCGGGAGGCTATCGCTCACCGGCGGTGTAGGATCCCGGCAGTGTAGGATCCCTTCGGCTTGGCTCCCTCCCCCTTCCGTTTATCCTCCGATATCTGCCCTCAGAATCACGGCTCCCTGCTTCGTACCTCGAAACCAACTGCCTGCAATATTCTGTTTGTAGAGATCCAGATCTATCTTCTTACATCTCAGGCTGATTTTGTGGGTGTTCAGAGTTGTCTAGTAGATATCCAGCTCAATTCTGGGGACAGGTTGGAATAGGGTCCCCTACTCCTCCATGACCTTTTCCAGTCTCTATCAATGAGTTTATTAATTGACATACATTTTGGTGCTCCCAAGTTGGGGGCATAAATATTTACAATTGTTAGATCTTCTTGATGGATAGACCCTTTAATTATGATATAATGCCCTTCATCTCTTGTTACAGTCTTTGTTTTAAAATCAAGTTAGTCTGATATAAGTATGGCTACTCCAGCTTTCTTTTGACATCCATTAGCATGATAGATGGTTCTCCATCCCCTCACTTTCAGTCTGCAGGTGTCTTTAGGTCTAAAATGAGCCTCTTGTAGGCAGCATATAGATGGATCTTGTTTTTTCATCCATTCTGATACCCTAGGTCTTTTTCTTTTTTTAATTTTTTTATTGTTATGTTAATCCCCATACATTACATCATTAGTTTTAGATATAGTGTTCCATGATTCATTGTTTGTGCATAACACCCAGTGCTCCATGCAGAACATGCCCTCCTCAATACCCATCACCAGGCTAACCCACTCGGATCTGTACCTCTGAAACAAATAATGCAATATATGTTAAGAAAGAAAAAAAGAAGAAGAATGTAGCAGGAGGGGAAGAATGAAGGGGGGGAAATCGGAGGGGGAGAAGAACCATGAGAGATAATGGACTCTGAAAAACAAACTGAGGGTTCTAAAGGGGAGGGGGTTGGGAGAATGGGTTACCCTAGGTCTTTTGATTGGAACATTTAGTCCATTTACATTCAGAGTGATTATTGAAAGATATGAATTTAGTGCCATTGTGTTACCTGTAGAGTTGGTGTTTCTGGTGATATTCTCTGTTCCTTTTTAGTCTTTGTTGCTTTTGGTGTTTCTTTTCCCCACTCCAAGAGTCTCTCTTAATATTTCTTGCAGGGCTGGTTTAGTGGTCATGAACTCCTTTAGTTTTTGTTTTTCCTGGGAAACTTTTTTTTTATTTTATTTTATTATGTTATGTTAGTCACCATACAATACATCATTAGTTTTTGATGTAGTGATCCACCATCCATTATTTGCGTATAACACCCAGTGCTCCATGCAGTACATGCCATCCTTAATACCCCTGAACAGGCTAACCCATCCCCCCACCCCCTCCCCTCTAACACCCTCACTTTGTTTCTCAGAGTCCATAGTCTCTCATGATTCATCTCTCCCTCCAATTTCCCCCCCTTCATTTTTACCTTACTTCTCCTAGTGTCCTCCATGCTATTCCTTATGTTCCACAAATAAGTGAAACCATACGGTAACTGACTTTCTCTGCTTGACTTATTTCACTTAGCATAATCTCCTCCAGTCCCATCCATGTTGATGTAAAAGTTGGGTATTCATCCTTTCTGATGGCTGATTAATATTCCATTGTATGGACGACCTGGGAAACTTTTTATCTCTCCTTCTATTCTGAATGACAACATCGCTGGACAAAATATCCTTGGCTGCATATTTTTCCCATTCAGCACTTTGAATATACCCTGTCCCTCTATTCTGGCCTGTCAAGTTTCTGTGGACAGATCTGCTGTGAACCTGACTGGTCTTCCCTTGTAGGTTAAGGACTTTTTTTCTCTTGCTGCTTTCAGGATTTTTTCCTTGTCTGTGTATTTTGCGAATTTGACTATGATATGCCTTGGCAATGGTCAGCTTTTGTTGAATTCAATGGGAGTTCTCTGTGCTTCTTGGATTTTGATGTCTGTGTCCTTCCCCAGATTAAGGAAGTATTCAGCTATAATTTTTTGAATAGACCTTCTGCCCCTTTTTCTCTCTCTTCATCTTCTGGGACTCCTATGATACGAATGTTATTGTGTTTTAAGTAGTCACTGAGTTCCCTAAGTTAACTTCATGGTCCATTACCTTTCTTTCTCTCTTCTTTTCAGCTTCATTATTTTCCATAATTTTATCTCCTATATCACTGATTCCCCTCCTCTGCTTCATCCACCCTCATTTTTATGGCATCCATTTGGGTTTGCCTCTCAGTTATAACATTTTTAATTTTGGCCTGACTGGATTTTAGCTCTTTTATCTCTGCAGTAAGGGATTCTCTAGTGTCTTCTATGCTTTTTTCCAGCCCAGCTAGTATCTTTATAATTGTTGTTTTAAGTTCTAATTCAGACTTCTTACTTACATCTGTATTATTTAAATCCTTGGCCATGAGTTCTACTTCCTACTCTTCTTTTGGGGTGAATTTCTCCATCTCATCATTTTGTCCAGAAAAGAACACAAGAAACAAATAAAACAAAACAAAAACAAAAACAAAAAAATGAAAAATAAAACAAAATAAAAACCAAAAAACTAAATCCTGAGTGTATTTTGGTCTGCTTGTTAGAAGAACCTAGGTCCCAAAATAATAATAATAATAATAATAATAATAAAATGAAAATAAACAAAAATATAAAATATATATAAATTAAAAATAAATAAAAAAGGAATTAAAAAATAAAATAAATGAAAAAAAATAAAAAAATTAAAAATAAAAGTAAAAAGGAAGCTAGATATTATTTCTCCTAGAGCTGAAGCTTTGCAACACTCTATGATCAGTAGACTTGGTGCAAGTGAGTTGTTTGAGCTGGTCTCCTCGGGGAGGGGTGTGTTGAGCTAATTCTCGGGCTGACTTGTTTCAGTGGAGATAGACCTGCAGGGCACAGAGGGGTGGGACTCAGTGTAAGTGGCTCTGGACTCCACTAGGTGGTGCTGTTTTGCTCCGTGAAGTTTTCAGGGCTGATGGGTGGGATGAATATGGTGTGCTCAGCTCTCTAGCACGAGAGTTGTTAAGTTTGCACCCCCCGCCCTTCAGTGAGCCCTTACAGAAATGCAATCAATCACCCTTCTTGTGTCCCTGGTTTCCGTGTGAATCCTGCATTCGCCCTGCCTGCGTCTGAGCTGTTTTATCTCAGGCATGCAACAGAGTTTCAGAACTCCAAATTTTAGGGACTCCTGCATTGCAGACCCACACTGTTCCTCTGGGGGAGGGTCTTGCTGTGCTTTTGCTGTGTGCTGGCCAGTCCCAGAAAAACAGGTGCACAACCACACAGCAGTCTGCAGTTCATGGCAAGGTGGAATGGAAATCCAGCACCAAAACTCACTGCTCTCAGCCAGCTTTCCTGCACCCATGCCTGGGAACAGCGTGCACGTTGGCACCACTTGTTCTTCTTGCAACCCAGGGGATCCTCACCCGACCACACTGTCACTCCTGGCGCTCTGCCCTGCTTCACCACCTGAGCACCTTTAAGCCTGGCATGTCCCTCACAGTAGTGGACTTCTAACGTTCAGATTTTGCACTCGACTGCCTATAATACTTTGTGGTAGGCTACAAAATCAGGCTCCTTCCCTGCTGCCATATCCACAGCTATGTCTCCCCCAAGTCACCTCTCTGCACCTCCTGCCTTCCAGAAGGTGGCCGCTCTTCTACTTGTAGACTTGCGGTTTTTGTTCTCTCAGAACTCTGATTGACTTCTCGGATGTTCAGAATGATTTGGTAACTATCTAGCTGCGTTGGAAAGAGACAAGCTTATAGGGTCCCCCTACCCCTCCACCATCTTAACTCTCCAGTTTTTTTCCTTTTTAGAAAAGAGTTGATCCCAGTGGGTTAAAAACATCCCAAGGGAGAGTCTTGGGACTGAAGAAGAAGATCCCATGTTTCTAGAAAATTAGAGAAGGTCCATTACCAAAAATTTCCCCCCAACTCCTGGATGGTGTCCCACCAGGATATATCAGAGGTTCCAGGTGTCAAAAGCAGCTGGTGGTGTCCTTCAAAGGAAATTGGTATTGACCACCATTCTTCCATAAAGGCCCCACAGGAGGGATGTCAGGGACCCCCTCCTTCCCCATTGCATTCTAGACTACAAATAGGTGCCAGAGCATGGACTGAAATACCGTGCTGTGCCATGAAGAACCTGCCATTTTTAACCCATGGAAAACACCAGAAAAGCTTTACAACGGGACATTACCCAATTTTGTAACTTAAGTAGTCAGTAGGGGACATTGATGAAAAACAGTAAAGATAGAAATCCATCATGATCTAAGTGACATCCCAACACATGTAGTCTGCACAGCCAGTTTCTCTAGGAAACATCCTTGGTTAGGTTTTAATTCTATTCAGTACTGGTTTTGGCCAGTTCTGAGTGGAGTTTCCTCAGCCCGAAGTGGCTAGGCCAAGGATGTGGAGGGGATCACATTAGACCAATGAAGAGGAAACCTCACATGGGATTCTTAAGTTCAGCAGCTGTGCTGGTCACTTAGGTAGCTGTCTCATGCCCAAGACAGACACCTTTCTATAAGGACAGGAATAAAGAGAGGTCATCAAGTTTCTGGGTCTTATTACCATTCTGGCCAGGGTACTAACTTCTAGCCAAAAGGCAGGCTTTCTCCTCCTCCTAGCGTAGCCACGGGCTAGAGGTTTAGACCTGAGCAATCAACAGGACAGTGTTCAATAAGACCATACTCCTTGAAAAGCTCCTGGAGTCAAAGTAAAGGGAGAGGAGAGGAAATAGTCATCAAATTTCATCAAGGCTCAGAGTCCAGATGAGCAGACTCAAAGCCCCATGTTGGACACCAAATGATGTAAATGATGTGATTTGAAGTTTTGGGTTTGTGAGTGAATGGCTAAGGAAGAATTCTTGAGACATTTTTGGTGCAAAAAGTGATTTTATTATAACATGGGGACAGGACCCGTGGGCAGAAAGAGTTGCACTGGCATTGTGATAGGTGACACCATATACTTTTAGGTTTGTGGAGGAAGGTGGGGTAGAGATAGAGTAAGTTTCAAAGGAATTTTGAAGCGAGCCTTTCAAGATGTTGAAGGGCTACCTGCTGTTAAGATAAGATTACTCTTGGTCTCCAGCAAAGCATCAACATTAAGGCAGCCTCAAGTTCCTCAAAGAAGGTCACGCTCTGCATGTCTCAGGGATCTATCAGTGGGCTGCAAGCTGTAAGATTTGATTTAAGCTAGATTTCTCCTGCCTTGTTTTCCTCATTAGAGACCCAAAAGAAGAAAGGACTAGAGAGACAAAAACAGGTCACCAGAAATACTTCAGTTAGGGGAGCAAAAAGGAAAAAAAGCCCCATGAGGCAAATCAATACCCACATTGTGAGGATTTCAGGAGAAGGATGGATGGACCAGAAAGATAAGGAAATAATGGCCAAGAACTCTCCAGAGCTGGGGAGGGAAATTGACAAACTATGAGAAACGTTCCTGGGGCTGAAACAGGAAATAATTAGGAAAGACCCGTGGACCGCGAGGCTGCAGAGGGCCCCTCTGGGGACCGTCCACACTGGACACAGGGTTTCTGTGTGAGTGGATGGGGGTTTCCGTTTATAGGGCAAGCTCCTGCATGAAGGCTGTGGGGCCCAGAGCACCCATTGCATGGTGGCAGCCCCTGGCCTCTGAGACCGAGCCACTGCCCTCCACCCCATGCTCCTTTGTTTCAGAGATCTTAGTCGATCTCACTAACTGACCATTTGGACCTCTTGTTTGTTTTGTTTTTGTTTTTTTTTCTTCATGAACTTAAATTCCTGCTCTTATGTTAAATTCTCTGATAAAGAGTAAGCCCATGAAACCCGAAGTGCCCTCCACCTTGATCCCAATAAAAGCAGAAGAACCCCAGGCTTGTGGCCCCATTGTGTGGTCCCAGGTGTGTCATGTACTTCCCAGGACATGTGAGTAATAAGCCTCCCCCCCGCCCGCCGCCATGTTCCCTGATGGCGAGGACCACAGGGGCTGATCCAGACACAACACTGGTTGTTGACAGGCTGAGACCCCCACATCACAGGTTCTTGTTTGTGTGCTTGTTCACTCATCCCCTCATCTGTGCAGGTCTGAGTGGCACTTAGAGGGGCCTGTTTTGCTAATCTGCAGAGGGGTTTTGTTTTTGTTTTTTTAAGTAGGCTCAACGCCAAACATAGGGCTGGAACTCATGACCCTGAGATCAAGAATCGCATGCTCCACCAACCGAGCCAATCTGCAAATTTCTATTATTTTCCTCCTCAGCAACTTCAGGCCAGCTTGTATAAAGTTCAAAAGGCTTTTACATCTGCTTTGACCCTTTGACTTTGTGGGGCTCACATCATAAAACATACCTTGACACCACACTCACCAAGTGTGTCTATATTAGGACCTCATGTGACACAAAAGTTAGTATGAATTTAAGGTAAGGAAGGGGGTTTCCATTTGAAAAATGAAGAAAAAGTTATTTATATACTAGAAAATACACAGCTTGGCATTTTCTGAGGACCCAGGCACAGCCTTGGAGATGTTTTTCCTGACAGGCGTGGACCACCGGAAGGTGGCCACCAACATCGGAAACGGCACAGCCCCGAAAGACAAGTGGCATGTAGGAAGGTAGCCACATTCACATTTTGAGAACATAGGCAAGATATGATTATTTTACTTCCTCTTTGTAACTCTTGTGAGCCTTATCTGAGTACCACTATCTGGTCGTTCTTCGCAGATGGGGGAGAAGCCTGGCCTCTGGTGAGATGAGCTTTCCCTGCCATCGGCCAGGCCGGGTCGCAATGCTTCTGCAGCTGCTGCTGCTGACCCTGGGTGAGTAGGGGCCACACAGGGACAGGGGCCTAAGTTCCTAATGTCAGCCGGTGGGGGGAAACCCAGGGGGCTTCTGCCTCCGCTTCCACTTGGGCTTCAGAGACACAGCAGGAGGTGCAAAGTGAGCAGAGCCAGGTTTCCAGGAAAACCAAAAGGCTCTAGAGACCTTGGAGTCTTTTGTGGCCCCTTGGCTTCCTGCCTGGTCCCTCTCCCACCTCATAGGAAGCTGGGATTTTTCTCTCTGCCAAACCACACCTCTAAACCCTCAGAGAAACAATTACTGCCAACATGGGCAAGGGAGGGAAGGTCTGCAGAGCAATACAGCTCCCTTCCTGAGATTTTAAGCCAATATTTAACCAGAGATTGAAAAAGTCGGGGGGTGGGCGCCTGGGTGACTCAGTCGTTAAGCGTCTGCCTTCAGCTCAGGTCTTGATCCCAGGGTCCTGGGATTGAGCCCCATATCAGGGCTCTCTGCTCAGCTGGGAGTCTGCTTCTCTCTCCCTCTGCCTCTTCCCGTCCTTGTGCTCTCTCTCGCTCTCGCTCTCTCAAATAAATACATAAAATCTTTTAAAAAAAGAAAGAAAAAGTAGGGGAAACAGCGCCCAAGAAGTGAGGTTGAGGGGGGAGATAAGGCATCTCTCCCAGCCCTTCTCTGCTTCTGCCCTGCCCAGTTCAGGCCGGAGAAGAGAGGGAGAGCGAGCACAAGCTACTATGTGCATAGCAGGGAGACCAGGGGTGTGGGTACGAGACATTCGCGTTCATTCCATAAATCATAGGCTGTGTTTTTGTTTGGGCGCTATGGGAGGTATGGAATGTGGGGGAAGGAATGGGAGGGAGAGTCTGAGAAGGGGCTGTGGCTGGGATGCTGGGGCATTTCTCAGAGTCTAAGGAAGCGATGGAACAGCATCACCCCATGCTAACCTTTAACCCTTGGCTCTCTCACAGCTTCCGGACAAGAGCAGCCAGGTCAGTATTCCTTTCTCTTTCCTTCCTGCTCTCTGGGCATTAGTCCTCCTGGCCAGCACGCCTGTCCCCGTAAATGCGGGCTGAGGGGATGTGCCAGCATGAGTGGTGCTGCCACTCTGGGGTCACACCTGTTACCATGGCTGGTGAGCAGAACCTCCTGTGATCTCTGCAGCCTTCAGTTCTTTCCCCATCAGTGCAGGGCAAGGAAGCATTTGCAGAGACAAGAGGCTAATGCCCAGAACCTTCCAACTGTCTCTTTTCTTCCCTAAGGACCATCCCCCCACAGCTGTATATTCAAGCTAGAGCCACCATCAAAGGACAGAAAAACAGTTCCCATTCACAGAACAAGTGCTGCAGCCAAATCTTTATACACCTCCAAGGGAGCTCATGTTGCTATCCCACTTCAATTTCTGGTCCCATTTGTCGGTTGCAATCTTATATACAAAGATGATTTCCCAAGTAGCCCATGCCTCTCCATTCAAATTCTTTATACCCTTTCATCTTTTATTGTGTCTGACTTAGATGGAGTGTAGACAAAGGTTGTCTTCTCCATAGAATCTCAAGTTAAACAAAGTTTAAAAGTAATGAAAGCAGAAAAAAAAATGTTCATTATATATGAGCAACCAAGTAGGAAGTGGTTTTTCAGAGTTTAAAAACTACATCCCAGGCCCACCTATACCTTGACAGGAATGTACAGGACAAGAGCATTTCAAAATCAGCCACCTACAGAGGCCCTCATAGTGTGTCCCCAGCTACACATCCCATCTCCCAAGCTTTTCTGAGCCCACCCCAGGGACCTGAGACCTCTCCCCTATGACACCTACCTGCCCACTTCTGGGCTAGGCAAAGGATGAGGAAGAGCAGGTTCTGCCCCAGGCATGTCCCCAGGTTGTATCTGCTCCCTTCCCAGTGGGAATCAGCCCAGCTGCAGGTTGGGCCCTCCCCTGGGTTCAACCCACTTCCCATTCACCTTCACCTGCCTGCACCTTTCTCTTTCCTGTTCAGCAACATCCCCAAAAGCTTTTCTTCTCCTCACACCTCCATGGTCCACAACCTTCAAAGGAGAGAAAGTGACTCTCACCTGCAAGGATCACCATTCTCTGGTCCAGGGATACATAACTTGGTATCACAATGGGGATTTATGGACAAGAGGACCTGAAACAATCCAAATAAAGACGTCTGCACATTACTCATGCAAGACCCAAAGATCTTCCCTCAGTGACCCCGTGCATGTGGAATTTTTATCTGGTGAGGAAAGAAAGGGGTGAGTTTCTGAAATCAAGCTGCTGGGCACATGTCTGAAGGTTGAGTGAATGCAGGGAACCCAGACAGAGTTGTAAGCAGACATGAGGATATCTGATGAGCTGATCCCAGTGGGGAGAATGAGGAGATAGGGCTGTGGAGGATAGCACACTGTCCATCTCCTCCATCCAGAGACACATTAGTAACCCAGAAGCCACCAGACAAAAAGGGACTCAGGTCTGAAGAAAGATATGGTAGAAAATTCCTCTTTTAATGATACATAGGAGGATCTCTTAAGTATGTTTTCTGAAAATTAGTTCACTATTGAGGACAAGGGAGTATTGGGTATTGGGGCTACATGAAATGGTGGTGGAAGACATTTACCGGTGTTTGCAGGGCTGTAGCTCTTCCCTCATGGGCAGAAGTGAGAGTTTGAAGAAAGAGAGAGATGGAATATGTTTGTTCACTCTTTGCAGACTGGCTGATCCTCCAGGCTTCTCACCCTGTCTTTGAAGGAGATGATGTATCTCTGAGATGCCGGGGGAAGAAAGAAGAAGATATTAAGGAAAAGATTTACTACAGAAATAACAAAGGAATTAAGCATGATTATAACTCAGAAATCATAAGACTACATTCAGTGTCCAGGGACAATAGCAAATATCATTGTACTGCTTCTGTGAAATCTTTATGGACGTCATGGAGAACTTCAAAACCTTTAAAGATCCAAGTTCAAGGTAATGGCTACACTCCTGTGGGTAATAGGTCTTGGCAGGGGAAGTGTGTGAGGATCAAAGAGGGAGTACTCATCAGTGGGGACTTCATGAGAAGCCTCTTCTGAGCAGCCATGGGAAGGAGATGGGAGGTGGTTCCATCTCCATGGGTCCCTACCTCCTGACACTCTGCTTAGAACACAGATGCATCTCTCCAGGAGCTCAGAGCCTCACTGCCCTGGAAACTGTGTTTGTTCTCTCTAGAGCTGTTTCCACATCCTGTGCTGAGAGCCAGCTCCTCCCAGCCCATCGAGGGGAGCCCAGTGAGCCTGAAATGTGAGACCTGGCTCCCTCCACTGAGGTCACACATTCAGCTTCAGTTCTGTTTCTTCAGAGAAGATAAGGTCCTAGGATCTGGCTGGATCGACTCACCGGAGCTCCAGATCCTCACCATGTGGAGTGAAGACTCAGGGTCCTACTGGTGCCAGGCAAAGGCAGTGACCCCCAATATCACAAAAAAAAGCCTGAGATCCTGGATACATGTGCAGAGTTGAGTGTCTGTGGGGCAGCTTTTCCAGAGTGAGGACTGGGAGATGAGAGCAGAGCATGACTTCACCTGCTCCCTGAGATAGTGAACATGGCAGAAAGGAGCTGCCAGCCATCCTGCTATCCTTTTCTCTTAGGTTCAACGTTGGCCTAACTTCCCTATAACATTCTCTCCCATCTAAGTTAGGTGATAGTCGTTGTTGATCACTTACTGAGTGTCCAACATGTGGGGGCCTCAAAGACATACAGGGTACATTTTCTCATGGGTCAACAGTTACCAAAAAGCACCAATGACCACGCGAAGTCTGTAGAGGCCCCTATGGGGCTGTCCATGTGTCGACCGAAAATTATTCCAAAATAATAAGAAAAGAGGACGATAAACACAAACTGAAATAGTCAGAGAAGAAGGTGGGGAGGTGGTGCTGAGAGTGGAGGAGCTTTGGAGGATGGAGAGAGGTTTGGGATCTGAATCAAGTCACTTCAGGATACAAGGAACCTTCCCTGTTCTCTCTTTCTTTGTGGTCCATTGATACATCAGAGATGCCTTAGAGATAAAGGTCTGTAAAATTTGACTGTGGTCAACACTAAGTTTAAAAAGAAGATAGACCTGGTCCCCACATTACCCAAGGATGGTAACTATTGTGTGTGGGGACAGGTACTGCTCCCTTCATAAGAATGTACACAATCAAGTCCTTATTTCCCACTTTAGACCTGTTGCTATTGGCTTATTCGTGGCAACCCCAGCCTTCCCCTTGGCCCTGCAGCACCTGCCTTTGAGACCCTCTCAAGACCTTCTCTGTCCTCCTAGGGATCCCTGTGTCTGATGTGAATCTAGAGATCCAGCCCCCTGGGGGCCAGCTGATTGAAGGAGAAGATCTGGTCCTTATCTGCTCAGTAGCCAAGGGTACAGGGACTGTCACGTTCTCCTGGCACCGGGAGGGCACAGAGAGGAGCTTGGGCAGGAAGATTCAGCGTGCCCTGTCAGCAGAGCTACGGATAGCAGCCGCGAGGGAGCAGGATGCTGGGAGGTACTACTGCTCAGCCGACAACTTCTATGGCCCCATCCTCAGTAAACGGATCAGAGTCACACTGAGAAGTAAGTTCCTCCTTCTTTCACTCAACCTTGTCCCCAAGCCAGGGTTTAGGTTCTCTGTCAGCCACTAGGATCTTCTGAAGGAGGCAAGGAACAGAGGCGTGAAGATTTAAATGCCAACAAGGAATGGCAAAAGTGGAAAGTAATGTGAGACAATTTACTTCTTGTGGAGAAGACTGAGTAGTAATGAAAACAAAATTATCTAACATCCCTCCTCATGGTTCAAGGAATCCATCTACTTTTAGGCTCCTTGAGTGGAGCCATTAATCTGTCACAGTGTCAGGGACTCTTTCTGACGGCCCCCTATCTCCCTCAGTTCCAGCGTCCCGCCCCATCCTCACCCTCAGGACTCCCGGGACCCGGGCCGTGGTGGGGGACGTGGTGGAGCTTCGCTGTGAGGCCCAGAGGGGCTCTCCCCCGATCCTGTACCGGTTTTATCACGAGGATGTCACCCTGGGGAGCAGCTCGGCCCTGTCTGGAGGAGGAGTGTCCTTCAACCTCTCTCTGACCCCAGAACATTCTGGAAACTACTCCTGTGAAGCCGACAATGGCCTGGGGGCCCAGCGCAGCGAGGTGGTACCACTCAGCGTCATAGGTAGGACATGTCCTGATCCCAGGTTCATATTCCTCCCACTAAATTATGCTGGATATTTCCTTTATTATCTGGTATACTTGTTCAATTAAAACTGCCCATGAACTATGTTTACTCCCTCAGTTCCAGTGTCCCGCCCTGTCCTCACCTTCAACCCTGCCGGGGCCCAGGTTATGGTGGGAGATTTGTTAGAACTTCGCTGCGAGGTCCAGAGAGGCTCCCCCCCGATCTTATACTGGTTTTATCATGAAGATGTCATCCTGGGGAACACCTCAGCCCCCTTTGGAGGAGGATCATCTTTTAACCTCTCCCTGACCACAGAGCATTCTGGAAATTACTCCTGTGGGGCTGACAATGGCCTGGGAGTCCAGAGCAGTTACATGGTGACACTCAACTTCACAGGTGGGTTGGGGGTACCTGAGCTACGGGTTAGAGTTAAGGTCAATAAATATTTTTCCTACAGACTGTACAAATTCTACCAGCACAAAGAGTTTTTGAACATGCCACCAAGGCTTGGGGCTTCTAGAGATTGTGCTGATTTCATGGGGGAAGGAAAGGGAATGGATTTCAATCTTAGATGCTGACAATCATGTGCCATTATTTTGAAAGTTACAAATTATACTGGAGATAATTTAAGTGGAGGAATCAGAACCTGGAAGAAAACTGCCCTGATAGATCTCTAGCCCCCACCTTCATGTTGTCTAGATCAAAAACACTTGCCAACAGAACTCAAATATAGGTCTTCCCACTTAGGGCTTTCCACGAACAAAGTAATCCAAATCACTGTGGGCGTCATCGGGTGGCTGCTAAGCATGCTTGGCCTTGCTGCTACTGCTTCTTTGGTGAGTCACTTCAGGACCCAAAGGAAATCAGGTGGGTGTCTATGTATTACCCTTTGGAGTTGTGACTTTTGCCATTGCTATAATACTTGGGACTTGTATGGTGTATCCTATTAAGGTCATTATTCTCTTCCAAACACTAGACCCTCAGTTCTACTCACTGGCACTCTGTAGGCAATCGTGACAAAATGGTAGAATACATTTCTCAATGAAGTTGTTACTCCATGTGTTTAATTTGAGATTTAAGTCAGGTAGCAGAATTTTGTTTCCAATTAAAAATTAGAAAGGTAAGTATTTACTATTCCACTCCTGGTTCAAAGCTTACTGAGAACAAAAGGAATAATAATAAAAAGGCTTCCATTTGTAACAACAAAAAATGGGTAATAGCCATGGTGCAAACCATAAACTCTGAGATATATTTGAGTTCCAGTCAAATATCGTGAAATTTGGAAAATTAATGGAGATGCTGAGAATGAAATTAAAATTTCAGGTTTTATTATTGCCAGTATATAGAAATACAATTGATTTTTATATTGATCTTAAATCCTGCAACCATGCTAAATATATACTTATTAGTTCCAATCTCTGTTTTGTAGATTCCATCAGATTTTCTGCATAGGTGATTCTGTCATCTGCAAATAAAGATAGTCCTACTCCTTCCTTTCCAATCTGGGTTACTTTTATTTCTTCTTCTTGCCTTAAGGCACTGGCTAGAACCTCCTGTACATGCTGAATAGAAGTGGTGAGAGCAGACATGCTGGTCTTGTTCCTGATCTTAGGGGAAAGTATTTGGTCTCTCATCATTTACTATGATAATGTTAGCTGTGGATTTTTTATACATGTTTTTTTATTAGGCTAAGGCAGTCCCTACTATTTATAATTTGCTGAAAATTTTTATAGGAAAAATATTTGTCAAATGCTTTTTCGACATTGATTAAGATGATCATATGATTTTCTTTTCTAGTCTATTGATATGGATTTTGAATTTTGAATGTTAAAACAGCCTTGCATTTGTGAGGTCAACTTCACTTGGTCATGATTGTTGAATTTGATTTGGTAAAATTTTGTTAAGAATGCTTGCAACTACATTCATGAGGGATATTGCTTGGTAGCTTTATTTTCTTGTCATACCTTTATCTGACTTGATGTCAATGTAACACCCACTTAGTTACCACTTCTAGTATTTGTCATTCCTTTTTGTGTTTCCATATTTCCATATGGTATCATTTTCTTTCTGCCTGAAGTATTTTTCACATTTCTTACAGTATGGGTCTGCTGGTGAACTTGCCTGGTTGTGTTGCTAAAGTCTATTATATCCTTACTGATTTTCTACTTGATCTATCAATTATTGAAAGAAGGGTATTGAAATTGCCAACTCTAATTATGGATTTATCCATCTCTTCTTACAATTCTATCAAGTTTTGCTTCAGGTATTTTGAAGCTCTTTTATTAGGTGCATAAATGTTTATAATTGTTTATGTTTTTGATAAAATGACCACCTTATCTTTGTGAAATGATATTTTTATCCCTGGTAGTGTCATTTACCCTGAGATAGTCTTTGATATTAATGTATTAATATAAGTAATGTTAATATGGTATTTCTTTTTTTTTAATATTTTATTTATGCATTTGAGAAAGAGAGTGAGAGAGACAGCATGAGATGGGGGAGGGTCAGAGGGAGAAGCAGACTCCCCACTGAGCAGAGAGCCTGATGTAGGACTCGATTCTGGGACTCTGGGATTGTTACCTGAGTCAAAGGCAGACGCTTAACTGACTGAGCCACCCAGGTGCCCCTAACGTGGTATTTCTTTATCCATCTTTTTACTTGTAACCTATTTGGGCCCTTATATTTAAAGCATTTTTTTTAAAGATTTTATTTATTTAAAAGAGAGAGACACAGCGAAAGAGGGAACACAAGCAGGGGGAGTGGGAGAGAGAGAAGCAGGCTTCCTGCTGAGCAGGGAGCCTGATGTGGGGCTCAATCCCAGGACCCTGGGATCATGACCTGAGCCGAAGGCAGATGCTTAACGACCGAGCCACCCAGGCACCCTAAAGCATTTTTTATAAATAGATAGCTTATATTTAATTCTTTTTATCCAATAACAATCTCTACCTTTTAACTAAGGTGTTTAGACCATTTACATTAATGTGATGATAAGGTTAGATTTAATTCTATTATTTTGCTATTTGTTTTCTATTTGTTCCATCTGTTCTTTGTTTTCCTTTTCCTTTTTTTCTACCTTCTTTTACACCAATTGAGTATTTTTTTATGATTCCATTTTTTTTCCCTTTGTTGGCTTATTAGGTATATAATTCTTTGTTTTGTTTACTTTACTGGTTGTTTTAGCATTTATAGTATAGACATCTAACTTACCACAATCTATCTTCAAGTGACATTAGATCACTTCACATATAGTGTAAGAATATTACCATCATGGGGCACCTGGGTGGCTCAGTTGGTTAAGCATCTAACTCTTGATTTTGGCTCAGGTCGTGATCCCAGGGTCATGGGATCAAGCCCCATATTGGGCTCCACGCTCAGCCACAGAGTCTGTGTGAGACTCTTTCTCCCTCTTCTTCTGCCCCTCCCCCCACTCGCTTTCTCTCTAAGAAAGTAAGTAAATAAATAAATAAATAAAATCTTACCAAAAAAAGAAGAATATTCCATCATGTACTCCATTTCTTCCCTCTTAGCTTCAGTGCTATTATTTTTGTAAACACTTACCTGTTAAAGAGACCTAAGTATAATTTAAGAATCTTACATATTTACTTAAGTAGTTACCACTTCTGATGTCCTTCATTCTTTTTTGTATCTCCATATTTCCATCTGGTATTATTTTCTTTCTGCCCAAAAGGATTTCTTTTAACATTTCTAATAGTATGGGTCTGCTGGTGATGAATTATTTCAGCTTTTATATGTCTTTGTTTCACATTCATTTGCGAAAGATGCTTTTGCTGTTGTAGAATTATAGGTTGAGATTTTTTTCTTCTTTAACTATTTTAAAGATTTTGCTTTACTGTCTTCTTGTGTGCATTGTTTCTGACAAGAAATATGCTATCATCCTTTGTTCTTCTGTGACTGTGTTTTTTTCTCTCTAAATGTTTTTTCATGGATCAGGAATTCTTGAATTAATGGACTTTTTTATTCAGTGTCTTGGGTGCCTATAAGGTTTCAATACTTTATATTTTGGGATTACTAAAACTTTACTTTCTGTCTGCCTCTCACTTAGCATAACATGGCATTTCCTTTTCTGTCAGGTCAAATGTTTCTGTCCTCCCTTTCTTAGGGCTTATATTGAAAATCAAGCAAGCAAACAGATAAATAGAACATTTGGATCTCAGTTTAATGAAAAAACTTACACATTTTTCTTAATGATGTTGGTCAAGCATTGTCTTCTTACCCTTTTCTTTTCAGGTCAATCAATAAGCCTCTGTCCTGTTTCTTTGCATGAAAAATGGCACCAACATTTTATGACTGATATTTTAAAGCTACTTAGTATTTTCTTAAATAACATTACATATAAAATTAAGTGTGTATATCATTTTTTTAAAAATATATAAAGAGAATAAGAGCACTAACCCTAATAGTACTCATCATAAAATGTATCATTCATTTAGAGCCCATTATATGCAATTTTGTAGTTTGTCTACTCCCAATTAAATAACTACATTTCAGTTCAATTCAATCAATATTATAACCATATTAGAGATGAAAAAAATGGAGATATTTCATAAGTTAAGTAATCTTTCCAAACTCATATATCTATTAAGAGTCAGAGTTAGGGCTTACTTGGGGGTCTTCCTAGCCCTTGACTCCATATTCTCTCACTGCACCTTGGTGACTTATGGAAGGCTGGTCACACCTCTTACTTCCAAAATTACTTTTCTATTTTATCGTCTATTTGTGTCACTTATTAATTAGAAACATACTAGGAGTGCAGACATTAAAACCTTACTGTTGAAGTTAATAATGTTCAAAAAATAGATTGCTCAGTCAATACAACAACAACCAACACAAGGAAGTCAAGATTACCTACTATCATTTTATGTGATCCATGAGAACAGGAACCCAGGAGGTTCTGACGTCCAGATCTAGAGGAAGTGTTGTTTTAAATAACAAACTTAGTAAGAAATTCTGACAGTCCACCAATCAGAGGGTATCTGTCTTTCTCATCTCAAAATCTTGCCAACTGTACTTCCCTTATAGCCAAGTCTTCCTTCTCATTATCCATCAGCCTTCTCAGGGAGGAGCTCAGCCCTTTCCATTTTTTCTAAAAGATTATTCTGTCTGCTCCTTAAGCCTGAGTTTATCCAACCAGTTACCAAAGGGAATGATAAATGTATTGACTCTGTGATTGAACTGCCTGGATGAAAATTCCAGCAATATAACTTGCCAAATACTTGATATTTGGCAGGTAAATTAAACTCGCCAAACCCCAGTTTCTTTATGGTCATAATAATAGTTATCTACCATTTTGGTGCTATATAAACTGCTTAGCACTATGCCTGGCCCATATGTCTTCAGTGATATTAGCTTGTGTTATGTAAATGGCCACTTTCTGGGTCTATTCTCCCTTTTACATATGAAGAGATAAACTGACTTGCAGACACATCCTGAGACTTAGGTAACCCACCCACAAGGGAGGACAGGGGCTGTTGACTGATGTGAATCACAAATGCTCTAAGGAGGGATCATGCTCCTCCAGTTTAACTCATGGTTTGCAGACATCAATCAGTCATTTCTCATGAGAATGTTTACTTGGGGCAATAACTCATGGTCTCTAAGCCCAGTGAGACAGATAGAGAGCCACAGATAAATAGGCAAAAGTCAGGAATGGGAAATTAGGAGGAGTCCTGCATTGGGGCAGGCCAAAAAGATTTCAGTGTTTCACTCATGATGGAAAACTGCCATATTTTCAAGGCTGATGGAATAGCCTTCCAGATTAGGTTTACATGTAATCACCTATTATAAAATTGTTCAACCTGCCTTTTTTTTTTTTTAGTCCTAAAAGTACATACTTTAATTTGTTCAGTTGCTGAACAAACCTTTATTGAATATTGTGAACATTCTAGCCACTGGGAATATAAAAATAATTAAGACGAAGTTGTAGCCTCAAGTAACACACTCTTTCAGGGTGGAGAGAGTTGGAGGGAAACATACAAATTGGTAATTGCCATCCAATATGGTGATTTTAATATTGCAGGGGTCTATGTGTGTGGAGATAGTTCACTTCATACAGTTCACTGGCCCCAGGGAAAGCCCTGGAGGAGGAAAGATCACTTGGAATCAGACAGGTGAAAGAGAAGGAAAGAAGGGATATGGAGAAAACACCCACTGTGGATAGGTTTGCAAGGGCCACAGGTACAGAGAGGTCGAGCTTGTTATGGGAGCCCTATTGATTCACAGTGTGTAGGAACTCTGTCTCTGGTCTCCATCTCCTAGGGCCGCAGTTAAGATAGAGAAGAGGAAGAGGGAAAGCACTTGGCCCAGAGTTAAATACTAAGCTGTCCCTCTTGTGCCGTTTGGGCCATACCTCCTTAGAGTGCACGCTGCTTTTACTGACTGAATAAGTATGATTCTGGGCAACTATCTTTCCAGACCCCAACTTCCTCATTGGTAATCTCCTATGGGGGTGGGGGTGGGGGGATAAGAGCCGGATGTTCTCTAAGATTTGCCATAGCTGAGACCTAGAATAAATCTGATTTCCAGGAAAGGACATTCTAATGTAGAGCCCACTACCTACACACCTCACTCCCCATCAGTTATCCTTTGTTTTTCAGGAGGACTTCCTGGCACTGGAACACCCAGGTGAGGTCTCTTATTTCTTATGCTGACAACATTATCATGATTTAGTCATACCCACAAAACAGCGTCACAGAATTATAAGTACATTAAAAAATATTTGACTGGACTTCCTATTAACATTTTCAAATTCTTACGAAATCCAAAATGTGGTTCAGAAAGCCACTTTCAGCCATATTTATAATACTCACTTAGACCTACACATACACAGAGCTCATGTTATTTGCCCTCCATGTTAATCTATCTACTTCCTTAAATGTGCCCTGGTGGAGAGCTGACCCCTCACACCTTAATGGCATCATCCGTCACAGGGCTGCACCTCACTCTTCCCCCCTCATTCCTCCACCACACACTCATTCAGGACATAATTATTGAATGCTGGCAATGTTCAATTCCCAATATTAATTGCAGAAGGAAACAGAAGTGGGAAAAAACATACCACTCTTTTCCCAGAAAGTCTTCATGGTATCTTACAAGAAAGGTAGATTATTGTAATATGAGCTGGAACATTGAAAGGGACCTTTTTAAAAAGACAAAGGTCAAGTTCTATGGGAATGCAAAAGTCTTTGTGTATCAGTGTTTAAACATTTAAATTTTTGAGAACAATAAAAAATTAGGCAGATATAACTGTTTACCAGAAAGACCTTGAGACTGTGCACTTTTGCCCACTGACCTTGTGTCAGTCCTCCCTCTCTGTAATGCTGTCTTGGGCTGCACATCGTGTCACACACACCTTCTGAGTTCTCTTGAGAGAGCCATGCAGAGTCAGGCTAGGCAGCCATGATATTTTTAAAATATTTTATTTATTTATTATTTGAGAGAGAGAGAGAGAGCATGAGTGAGCATGAGCAGGGAAAGGGCAGAGGGAAAAGGAAGGAACTGTCAGAGAGGGAATCCCAAGCAGACTCCACATTGAGCGTGGAGCCTGATGCGGTGCTCGATTTCATGACCTTGAGATTATGACCCGAGCCAAAATCAAGAGTCTGACGCTTAACCAAATGAGCCACCCAGGCGTCACCACAGCCATGATATTTTTACATGGACCATGCTGGGCTCCTCCTGGATACCGGTTTTCCTGAGACTCGGTATGATCCACAAATCCTTTTCTCCCTTGTGTCTCTCCCTGTCTGTCACAGTTACAGTCCCGAGGAGCAACGAGAGCCTTCCCGGTCCGGACCCTCCAGCACAGACCCCCGCAGGCCCATCCACTCTGAGCCAGCAGCCCTGATGGAGCTGCAGCCTGTGTATAGCAATGGTGAGGACTTCCTAAGTATCCCAGGGCTCCAGGGATGAGCCAGAGTGGGAGGAGAGATTGAGCCACTGCCCAGGAATGAGTCACACTCAACTTTAAAATGACATTCCTGGCACTGTGTCTGAGACAGAAGGTGGTTATGAACTTAGTGGCTGAGAAGAGTCTAGAGTGTGGGTTCTGGACTACAGCTAGCTATCATCTGTTCTCTCACAGTGAGTCCTGGACATGACAATCTGGTTTATTCCGAGATCTGGAGTAGCCATCATACCAAGGAAAATCCAGGTGAGACCACTTCCAAGCAAGGGGAGGTGAGGTGGCCATGTGTGAGTGGATCCTCGAGGGGCCTCTGATCAGGTCTCTCAAATATGAGTGGGACACGGAAGGAAGGCATCATCTCCTCCCGCACTGCCATCATATGGCTGAGTCCCTTCCCATGGACCCGTGTGCACTGCCACCGGACCCCACAAACTCTCTGAGGACAGACACTATTGTTTCCCATGAACATACCAATAGCATTGGTTAGAAAACTAACCAAAAACTAACCAGTGCTTAGAAAACTATGGGCCTCTTCAAATACTGTTTTGAAAGAATGCATGACTGGTAATTGCTAGTGTCACCTTCTCATAACCTAATGTGTAGACAATCATAATTCTCCCAACTGGTCTCTTTATTTCTAATCTTGTCCTCCTCTAGCCCCCCAACACTCTATTTCCAGCACAATCCCTCTGAGATACACTGCTGATCACACCCTGCCTCAGTGACTCTTCATTCCAAAGCAGGACCCTTGCCCCCCCGCACTTCGGCCCCTCCTCAAAGCTCTGTCCTTACTCTAGCCGAGCTGACCCTTCCCATTTTCCTGCTCATACTGGGCTGTTGCCTGCTTTGGTGCTCATGTGTCTTATTTGTTCTGAAATGTTCTTACCCCCACCTAGTTTACCTCCGACCCCTGCTCACATGTCAAGACATAGTTCAGGTACCTCTGTGAAACGTCCCACCAGCCCTCCCTGTGTCCGAACCTGGGAGGACGGATTTCCCTTTTGGTAACGACAGAGTTCAATATGTATTTCTATCTTGGTGCCCATTGTACTTGTTGCATACATTTACACGTCCATGTCCCCCATACAAATTATAGGCTCCTTGGGTATATGGACTGAGTTTGTGTTGTTTCTCTGTCCTTGTAGCTTACCAGTGCTTAATAGAAGGTCAATGTTCACTGAGTGCTTATTGGCTGAATAAATAAATGAAAGAGATCCAGAGGACCCCTTGGAAAGATAGAAGAAACACACACACTGAATTTTCTTAATGCTTCACTGCAAATCTTCACTGGGATTTACTGTGTGGCCTTAGAATGACAACCCCCTCTCCAGCCTCCTCCACTCTCCCTGCACGAAGTGAAACCCGTATTCCACTTTCTCCCAATCAGTGCAGCCACAGAAGCCCTGAATGGGGGTGGGATGGGAGCAGGGGGACCGCTCTGCTGGGGTGAAGAGCAGTGGAGAGAGAAGGAAATCATCAGGAAAGTCACTCTGGACATTTGGTGGGCAGGGGAAAGGCTTTATCAGTGCACGGGGGTGGGGTACTCTGTCTGAGGCTTGGAAGAATCCAGCAGAGCAAACCGTTGAGAGCTGAGTCAGCAGAGGAGAGATTTTGAAATGCATTGTGAGTGGGTTGTAAGTTGGAATATGTCACCCACAGTCTAATACTTTTCTTCCCTCCTCCTATCCAACAGCACCTTCACCAAAGACACATCAGAAGGATGAGGTGGGTCACCCTTTCCGGCTCCCTCTCCCCTCTGCACCTCCTCACCTGTACTTAGGTACTTACTGTTTGTGGGTTTCCCGCCAGGAACCAGCAATCATCTATTCAGAGGTGAAGAAGGCACATCCAGATGACCATGAAGGGCAGGCCCATGAAGATGCTGCAGAAAACTATGAGAATCTCCCACGTGTACCGCTGGCCCTGGACCGCTAGCCCCCTGCCCAGAGTGGCCCACAGGGAGCCTGGGAGCAGCCTATGCCTTCTCCCTGTTCTCCACAACCATGCACCCCCCTTCCATTCAGGGGGCTGGGTGAAAGTTCTGCCCCACCCCTCCATGCCTGAGTCTCTGTGCTCTCTGGGAACAAAAGGGGCAACATTTCAGTAAACACTGCATTTCCTCACAGTAGAGACACATGTGAAGGCAGGGCAGATGGGCCTTCACCTCCTGGCCCATGGAACAGCGGAGGAAGGGCGAATGGCCTAGCCAGGATCACAAGGGTGCAGTCATGACCACGTGCTCCAAGTGTGATCGAAAGCTTTGAATGCGCCATCTCTGCATAAACAATTTGCTCTAAACACTTTGTTTCCTTTTTTAGATAGATAGGTGATAAGTGACTGATGATGATGATATTAATGAATAAGATAAATACAGATATAAGACACATACACCAATCCACTCAGAGTTTGGGGCCTGCACAAGTCTTCCTCTCTCACAAGATCAAACCTCCCTCCTTCCTGTAGCGGCCGAGTTCCACTGCTTAATTGTTCAACATCCACTATTTGGGGGCTCCAGAAATCAGCAGCAATCCTGGAATCCCAGTGGAGCTGGTGACTCTCACGACTCACAGGGCAAAGCCTAGTGTCGTGACACACCCCTCCCGTTGCCCACCAACTCCCAATTAATCCAAGCACTGAGTGTCCACCATGGGAGAAAACATTCAAAAAGCATGCCATCTGTGCTTAAGTCTCCAGAAAAGCGGCAGAGTTGCTTTGAGTGGCTTTTATTCGTATGGAATAGCTGGAATCGTTACCCTGTGTCACCTGGGGTGACACTGAACTTTTTACTGCAGTAAAAAAAAAATAGGCCTTAGGGGGCTGGTGCGTTCACGGAGGACTGGTGTACATCAGCTGATACGCGTTATGGACAGTGGTGATTTCACATCTGCCGTATTTATGACTTCAAGTAAATAACACAGTGAGGCTTTGCAAACCTTTGGAGTAGCAAGAATAAAAAGTACTAAGTGTATTTCAAATGTTATTCCTTTCCCTGTGGGTGCCAGAAGCTTAGGCAACGGGAAGTGTAACATACAGCAAAATGCAATCCAATTTGAGGTTTTAATCTTAGCCTTAGGAATTTGGCTAGCAAGCTAATTTGCTGAGGGGAAAAAAAAGTGATGTCCTTTATAAAGAGGGAATACATTATTTGTTATGAAAGAGGGACTTATATGTCTTGTTTCCATATTATCTAATACAAAATGCTCTCCAGAATGTATGCTTGGCCTTTAGAGAGAGCAAGAAATCCAGGTGTAATCTGTGCCTATGCTTACATTTGGCCGTGAATGCCTCCCAACTTTGGGCTCCAGGAATAATAGAGCCAAGGGGGAGAGGGACATGCCACGAGGTGTGGGAAACCCATCTGGAAGAATGGTGACAAAAGGCAAAGCCCCAAGGGAGAGAGGCGGCAGCAAGGCATCATTCTGTGGCCGGTAAGAGTCACTCTGCCGAAGGGCACGTCAGCCGTGGAACAGCCACCAGGACGGCAGCCACTCAGGTGGACAAGATCCGTGATGCCAGCAAGAGATGGAGACCGCACGGGGCTCTCTGGTGCACAGAACAGCTCTGACAGGGTGCAGACCCTTCTCCCAGAACTCCTTACCCAGGTCCTCAAACTGAGGGCAAACCTGTGAGCAGTCAGGGAGAGTCTAAGGAATAATTGGGAGAATATCCAAGAGGAAGTCATGTTTCCAGCTAGTCAAGAAGGTAACATTTGAGTCATCAAGATCTAAGACATGACTATAATCTCTTTCTTTATATTATATTTATTTTATTTAGTTACAAATGTCTTGAAGAATAATTTATATGCAATAAATCACACATATCTAAAGTATAAAATTTGATGTTTTGGCAGAAATGTACATCCACGAAACCACCACAATCAAGATCCCAAACATCTCCATCACTCCCCAGTGTTCTCCTGCCCTAAGGAACACCTCTTTCCCTCCACACCTTCTCATGCCATCACGAGATGCTTTCTGTCACTGTAGATTAGAGCGTATTTTCTAAAGTTTTATGTAAATAGAATCATACAGTATATACTCTTTTGTGCCGGGCTTCCCTCACTAAGCAAAAGAATTTTGAGACTCATTCACATTGTATCAATAGCCGAAACACATTCCTTTTTATTGCTACATAATATTCCATTGGATATACCACATTTTCATTATCCATCTATCTGTAAATGGACATTTGGATTGTTTCATTTGTCATTAAAAATAAAACTACTACAAAAATTCACATACAAGTGTTTGTGTGGACATGTTTCCATTGCTCCTTTGTAAATACCTGGGAGTATAATTGCTGAGTCACATAGTAGATTTATGTTGAAGGTTTTAAGAGGCTTGATACTCTTTTTCCAAAATACCTGCACCATGTCACATCCCCGCCAGCACTGACTGATAGCTACAGTAGTTCCACACCCTTGCCAACACTTGGCATTTGCAGTCTTTAACTTTAGCCGTTGCAAAGAGTGTGTGCTGCGGTGTAGCGTGATCTCAGTGTGGTTTTAATTTCCCTGGTGACCCACGATGCTGATTCTCTTCTCAAGTCCTTATTCGCTCTTTGCAGACTTTTGTGAAGGGGCTGTTCACACCTTTCACTTCTTTATTGGGCTATTTGTCTTTTTATTATTGAATTGCAAGAATTTGGTATCTGTAGTTTTTTATTCTGGTCTGATTTACATGTTGCAAATATCTTCTCTATGTAGCTTGCTGTTCATTTTCTTAATGATATTTTTTGAAGAGCACAAGTTTTCAGTTTTGAAAAGGTGCAATTTATCAATTTTTTAATTTTGTGAGCCTACTTTGTGTTTCTTATCTAAGAAAGTATACCCCGAGGTCAAAAAGATTCTCTTCTATTTTTCCCTAGAAGTTTTATAGTTTTCATATGTACATTCAGGTCTATTCACCATTCAAAGTGAATTTTTTGGTATATGTATAGTATAGGGAAAATATTCTTTTTATTCCTGTGACTATCCACTTGTTCCAGCACCATTTGCTGATTAATATTCTTTTGCTTCTTTTTAATTTGAGTTGTTCATCTCTTATCCAATTACTGGAGTTATTTATGTATTTGGGATATATATCCCTGTGTCAGATATATGTTTAGCAAATATTTCCTCCTGATTTGTGACCTGTGTTTATGTCCTCCTAACTGTGTCTTTCAAACAACAAAGATTTATAATTTAATGGAAATTATTTACCATTTTTCCCTTACAGTTCATATTTCGTATAGCCTGTTTAAAAACTACTTGCCTCACTGAATATTATAAAGTTCTTTGTCTACATTTTCTTCTAGAAATGTAACAGTTTTTAACTCTTCTATTTAGATATGTGGTGCATATCAAGTTAATTTTTGTATACTATGAGGTGAGAGTTGATGTTAATTTTTTCCCATACAGACATCCAGGTGTTTTGCCACCATTTCCTTAAAAAACAAAACAAAAACAAAAACAAAAACCGTACCTTTTTCCCATAGAATTACTTTATAACCTTTGTCAACAATAATGGGCCATATCAATGTTGGCTTACCTCTGGGTTACCAGTAGATGATCTTACACATCTATCCTTATGCCCAAAACCACACTTTCCTGATTACTGTTGCTTTGTGTTAAGTCTTGAGATCAATTGGTATAAGCTCACCAACTATGTTGTTGTTTTTTTCCAAAATTGTTTTAACTAACCCAGGGTTTTTTGCCTTTCCATATGAATTTTTACACTGATTTTTAAAATTTATTCAAAAAATCCTCTTAGAATTTCAACTGGGATTGCATTGAATCTGTGGATGAATTTGAAGAGAGCTGCCATCTTAAAAACACTGTGTTCCAATCCATGAACTTCATACAACTTTCCATTTTTGTAGTTCTATTTTGCACATTTTTAATTAAATTTATTCCTGATTGTTTTATACTGTATGCCAACATAAGTGGAGTTTTTATTTCCTTTTAAAATTATTACTAGTACTCTTTGGTAATACTCCTCAATTTTCTGAAAGAGTTTGTGTAGAATTGAAATGTTTCCCCCTTGGATATTTGATAGAATACACCAGTGAGGCTGTTTGGACCTGGATTTTTCTTCATGGGAAAGTTTTTTGATAAGGAACTTAAGCTCTTAATTGATAGAGGACTATTCAGACTTTTTTTTTCTTTTTGTGTCAATTTTGGCAAGTTGTATTTTCCAAGGAATTTGCTCATTTCATTTAGTTGTCAATTTTATTAGCATAAAATTTTACATAATATTTTCTGATTTAGTGCTGACTTTCTTTCATTCCTAGTATTGCTGATGTTTTTGCTCTTTTTCTTTTTGATCTGTTTAGCTAAGTTTCTCAGTTTTATCGAAGAATTGACTTTGGTCTTTGCTAATCGATTCTATTTTTTTTGTTTTTCATGACTTTGATTGCTTCTGTTATCTTTATGGTTTTATTCCTCTGACTTACTTTATGTGTGGTAGGTAAAACTCTTAGATGGATCCTAAGGTTCCTGCCCCCGATGACCCTCATCCTTGTCTTCTCTTCTCTTCTCGAATGTGATCAGGACTTGTCAATACGATGAGATATTGCTCAATAAATAGGTTACTAATCACTGATTTTTGGTTAATCAAAAGGGAGATTTTCCTAAGCTACCTAATCAGGTATGTCTTGAAAAAGAAATGAAGCATCAGAGAGATTCTCCTACAGGCCTCAAAGAAGAAGCAAGCCACGTGCTGGAAAGGGCCCATGAGGAGAGGGACCATGTGCAGGAGCTGAGGTTGGTCCCCAGCCCACTGCCAGCAAGAACAAAAGGACCTCAGTCACACAGCAGAAAGGGAATAAAGGGAACTGGGGAGGGGGTCTTGCCCCCTTATGAGGATTCAGTCAGCTGACACTCAGATTCCAGACTTGTGAAACCTTGAGCCAAATACCCAGTGGAAGTTCCAGGCCCCTCACCCACTCAGATCGCAAGCAATAGATGTTTGTTGGCTTAAGTTGCTATATTTGTTGTAATAGAAACACAATAGACAGCAAATATGTTGTCTGCTCTGTTCCTCTGTTTCTTGCTTCCTTTTTTTTTTTTTTTTTTTTTTTTGTCTTTTAAGAGAGAGAGGGAACGGGGGGAAAGGGCAGAAGGAGAAGGATAGAGAGAATCCCAAGCAGGCTCCACACCCAGCACAGAGCCCGAGGCGGGGCTCGATCTCACGACCCTGAGATCATGACCTGAGCCAAAATCAAGAGTCGGTGAACCTACTGAGTCACCAGGTGCCCCCTCTGTTTCTTGCTTCTTAAAATGGTACATTGAGTCATTCATTTTCAACCTTTCTTCTTTTCTAATATCAGCATTAAAAGCTATGGGGTTTTGATACTAAAACTTGTGGAGCAGAATCCCAAAGTTTGGTTACTATTGATATGGTTAGATTTAGGCTTCTATTTTTTGTTTTTTGTTTTCCTGATTTGTCTTTCTCTGCTCACTCTTCCTGCCTTCTTCTAGATTATTTGTATATTTTTAAAATATTTTATTCAGTTCTAAATAGTCTGTAGTAGCCATTATGATTTTTCTTTGACTCAGTAATTATTTAAAAGAATGTTGTTAATTCCCAAGTATTTGGGATTTTCCCAAATATTTTATTGGTACTGATTTCTTATTTTTACATTTTCATACTTAAATATTCTTCTAAAATTTCAATTTAATAGCTTGATAATATTACATTGTATAGATGTATTCTCACTTACCATTCCATCAGTTCTGACAATTCCTTTTTTTTTCTATTTTTATAAAAACTTAGAGTTGAAACTTTTGTCTGCATCTCTGATTTTTTCCTCACAATCAGTTCTTATTGGGGAAAGAACTATAAAGAACTTTCCAGCTTTTTTTTTTTAAGATTTTATTTATTTATTTGACAGAGAGAGATATAGAGAGAGGGAACACAGGTAGGGGGAGTAGGAGAGGGAGAAGCAGGCTTCCCACAGAGCAGGGAGCCCAATGCGGGGCTCGATCCCAGGACGTTGGGATCACGACCTGAGCCGAAGGCAGATGCTCAATGACTGAGCCACCCAGGCGCCCCAAGAACTTTTCAGCTCTTAATACAGAAAATATTTACAGTTTATAGTCCTAGAAACATTGTTCATGAGTTTCAACATTAGGTGGTTCACTTTTTTTACAAAAATGATAGAAATTATATTTTATTGTTTCAAGTTTCATTTATTTAGTTATTAGTGGAATTGAATATAATTTTGTGTGTTTTGGGCAGTGTTTTTTCCTTTAATAAATAGTTTAAGATCAGAACTTTACTCATTTTCTAGAAATTGGAATAGCCTTTTCCTTTTTTTTCTTTTTAAAAAAGTTTTTTTAATTTAAAAATTTTTTTTAATTCTTTATTTAAATTCAGTTTATTAACATATACTGTATTATTAGTTTCAAGCATAGAATTTAGTGATTCATCAGTTGCATATAACACCAGTGCTCATTACATTAAGTGCCCTCCTTAATGCCCATCACCCAATTACTTCTTCCCCGTCCAGCAATCCTCAGTTTGTTTCCTAGAGTTCAGTGTCTCTTATGGTTTCCTCCCTCTCTATTTTTTTCTTCCCTTCCCCTATGTTCATCTGTTTTGTTTCTTAATTTCCCCATATGAGGGAAATCATATGGCATTTGTCTTCCTCTGACTCTTATTTCATTTAGCATAAAATCCTCTAGTTCCATCCACATCATTGCAAATGGCAAGATTTCATTCTTTGTGATGGCTGAGTAATATTCCATTGTATATATATATATATATATATATATATATATATATATATATATCTCACATCTTCTTTATCCATTCATCCATCAATGGACATCTGGGCTTTTTCCATAGTTTGGCTATTGTGGACATTGCTGCTGTAAACATTTGGGTGCATGTGCCCCTTCGGATCACTACACTTGTACCTTTGGGATAAATACCCAGTAAGGCAATTGCTGGGTCGTAGGGTAGCTCTATTTTTAACTTTTTGAGGAACCATCATACTGTTATCCAGAGTGGCTGCACCAGTTTGTATTCTCACCAACAGTGCAAGAGGGTCCCCACCTTCTCCACATCCTCGCCAACATCTCTTGTTTCCTGAGTTGTTAATTTTAGCCATTCTAACTGGTGTGAGGTGGTATCTCATTGTGGGTTTGATTTGGATTTCCCTGATGCCGAGTGATGTTGAGCATTTTTTCATGTGTCTGTTGGCCATTTGTATGTCTTCTTTGGAGAAATGTCTGAAGAATAAAAGTGAACCACTTTCTTACACCATACACAAAAATAGACTCAAAACGGATGAAAGACCTAAATGTGAGACAGGAATCCATCAAAACCCTAGAGGAGAACACAGGCAGCAACTTCTCCAACCTGAGCTGCAATAACTTCTTGCTAGACACAATGCCAAAGGCAAGGAAAACAAAAGCAAAAATGAACTATTGGGACTTCATCAAGATAAAAAGCTTTTGCACAGCAAAGGAAACAGTTAACAAAACTAAAAGACAACCTATGGAGTGGGAGAAGATATTTGCAAATGACTTATCAAATAAAGGGCTTGTATCCAAAATCTATAAAGAACTTAACAAACTCAAAACCCAAAAAACAAAAAAATCCAGTCAAGAAATGGGCAGAAGACGTGGAATAGTCTTTTTCTAATGAGTTGTGTGAGTACTTTATAAACTAGGGATACTAATTCTTTATCTATTATGTGTGATGTAGATATTCATGGTGTGCCATTTGCCTTATACTTTTGTTTGTGGTATTTTAATATGCCAAAGTCCTCTCATAGATTATGAAAATATATTCCTTACTAAGATGCTTTCTTCTAGCTGTGGGTTTTGGGTCATAAGACATATCCTGAGACTTCTTTAAATTTCTCTAAACCTGAAATCCAGACTTAGTCTCAAGAGAGGAAATATTCGTGTGAATGTGGGAGAAAAGCCACTTCTCCAATTGTGTTCTCCAAAGCAGAATATCTTGATGGTCTTATTCTTAATATTCTTAATATTCTTAAGCCAAAAGCAGTGCTCATTGATGAATGAAGAGACATGTATGTGAAGAGTTATAACCCATAACACAGTAGCCCCTCAAAAACCCCTTTGATATCTGTTTCCTCCTGAGACTAATCTTTCTGTACATGAAATCATATTTATAAACTGTCTCCTCCTCGTAACTGTAAATCTTCTCTCCCTTCCTTGGATTGGAGGAAGTTGAATGGATCTATCTACGCATGCCACTCTGAAATCAATCTCTCCCCTCTTCCTTATCAGTGAATAATTAATGTGATTCTGCTTCCACAACTGGCATTTCTTCTGCCCCTGAGCAAGGTCAGGGCTGCTTTACATGCGGTGGGAGGGGTAAAAACGAACAGAGGGAAGTAGGCACAAAAGGAAGAAGTAGTGGTTAGCGGTCTGCTGAGAAAGTTTTCAGAAGACTACAAAATCAAAAAGATGAGAAAATGAATAATTCTGTGCAAGTCTCTGGTTTCTTCTTTTTGGCAGTTCCAGGCAGAAGAAAAAGAATCTGTGCCTTCTTCTGTTCTCTCTTCAAGATTTCCAGGCAAGGCCAGCTCCCTGGCCAGTGCCCAGAGGCTCCTATGTATCTACCTAAGCCCCTTTTAACAGTGACAACAGTGTGGTCTCCCATCACCCAAGGCCACGGGAGCTCTGTAGTCACACCTGCCTGCCTCCCATTCTGTGTGAGCATGGCCTGCCCCACAGGTAAGCCTGTCTTCTGAGGAATGGCAACGAGGGGATGAATAAGATCTCCAAAGAGAAGGGCAGGTTTTACAGGTGGCTATTGATGAAACAATGTCTGAGCTATAAATCTGCTCACAGTTCAGCAGCTGACAGACTCCAGTGAGATGGATCTGAAAACAAACATGCACCAAGGGAGTCTTACTGAAAAGTCCCTGCTTCCTGCCAGAATCAAGTGGTCTCACTGTGAATCTGTTTTCAATACCCTGTCACTTTGCTTCCGCTTCAGGTTAACAAGGTACCTGGAATATATCTTGGCACAAACTCCTTTTGTCCCTCTGTACCTGGTGGAATTAGAAAGATCCCCATGCTAGTTTGGAAAAGAGAAGACACTTGCTCTCGACAGAGGCTTAAATCTACTGAAAGTGGGACTTGCTCTTTTATTCATAAAATATCAACAAGCTTCTTTTGGAATCAGGAACATGGACCAAGTTATATAGCCTTAAATAGAAATGGGAATTTATTCCCATTGGGAATGGCTTTTAGAACACCGATCAAGAAGGTCAAGAATAAACTGGGATCAGAAGGCAGCATGCTGTGGGAAGCTGGCAGGAACCTGCCCCTCACCTGCCATGGGTGTCCTACTCAACCTCCCTGTGCCTCCATCTCCCTACCCTAAAATGAGAACAAACGTGCAGCTCATAAGATCTTGTGAAGATTAAATGAGTTAATGCATGTGAAGGGCTTAGAACTATGTCTGGAATTTACCAAATACTCAAATGTTAACGATTTCTCTTGCTGTCTGCTCTTGCTTCTATCTGCCTACACATCAGTTTCTATTTTGCTTCTCTGACAGAACGTCCCAGCATCTGAAATTATCTTTTTTGCTTAACTGTTCACTTGTATGACATTGACCTTCCTTCACAGCCTCCATTGAGGGGGACAGGCTGCTCTGCTGTGTGCTCCATGCTGGTGCTGAGAACTCAGGCTGCCTTTCACCGATGCTCTGAATGCTTCTGCTCTGGAAACTGTCACTGTCTGGCACACCCAGACTGTTTCTGTCTCCCCCGGGAAGGCTGGGCTTCCGGACTCAGGGAGACGTGGTTGATCAAAATTCATTTGATTCAAGTCAGACTGATGGAGAAGATGACCACATGCAACACTTGAAGTCCTGCCCCTGGGAGGTTTCCTTCATCACCTGCTTTGGGGGACGATGCTGATTGGGGATGCTATGTGACAACAGACCCCTTCCCATGAATTCCAGCACACTGTACAAGAACACCTGTGAGCAAGCCCTGGTTCCTCTTCTTCTGGTTCCTTGTCTCCAGTGAGCTGGTTTTACAGAGTTCAACATGGGGCCATAAGTGTGGACTGAGGGAGAAGACAGGCAGCAGAAGTCAAGCTACGTGCTCCTACAATGCCCATATGCCAGCATGAGCCTGTGAGGAGGGACGCTGCTGTGCACACACAGCCTTGTGGTCACAGGAACTTGCTCATGACGGACGAGCAGTTCAGATTGCCTCGTCCTTCAATGTGCCATGATGGAGCATGAAATTTCCAGTAAGACCCAGTGGCGAACTGGATGCTTTTTCTCAAAAAAGAATATAGTTTGCCCTAAAACCCTAGGAGCCATGCCCTGATTCTCTCATCCTGGCTCCTTGGAAGCCCCATGCAACACCCATTTTGGCCACAGTCACTCCGGGCAACACGAGATCTGCTGTATCCCTCGTCTCAAGTGGTTGAGCAATTTCTGCAGCAATCCGAGCTTGCAGATCCTTCTCTTGCCCTGGGCCTGGCTGAAAACTGACTGCCTTATGGGCTGCTCAGCTACTGGGTAAGAACAGTACACTTAAATGAGGAATATGTTGCCTCCAAAATCCAAAGAAATCCGCCGAGTATTTTCTCTCTTCTTTAGTGACAAAGGGGTACAAGTGGCAGCAATTTGCTTTAACTCTGAAGATGTCCTGAGGTGGGGTTAATAAAAGCATCTAACTTACATGAATTCTGTGAGGAGAAATTGGATACTTGGGCCAATACATGGTGTTGAGCAAGTGCTTGTAAGTGTTAGCTCTGACGATGATGATGGTAATGCTGATTACGTTTATTATTGTTGTTATATTTGAAATTTAAGCAAGATTGTACAGAAAAGGCCTTTTTAGTTCTCTAAAAGCCTCCCTTTGCCCCTTCCTGGCCATGGCACACCACAGTCAGTGTGGTCAGTCAGTGGGGTCAGAGGAGCAGAGGTAACGTCTGACACAGATATGACAGGAGCCACATCTCTTCTTACAAAGCCGCTATCAAATTCAAGAAGCCGGTTTATATCTGCTCAAGCAGCTATTGGGCGTCTGAATCATTTTATATGTAGCAGTATGTTCCACTGAAGCCCTAGACTGTTCTATGGTTTTTAGCAAGAATATGATAGGAAGTGTCCTCAGTCCTCACCTCCCATGTGCATTTGTGTGAGTGTGTGTGCGAGGCAGGGGGGGAGCAGTAGCAGGAGAAGCTGGGGATTCTCATGTCTGGAAACAGAGCCAGAGATCCCAAATTCATGTGTAGAGTGAGTTTGGTGAAAAGGGACAATGGGGCTGGAAAAAAGACAGTAGAGCAGGACATCATTAGGACCTTAGTTCCCTCTTTCCCATCAGGTGGGAACAGGGCTTTATTCCAGAGAGGTCCTGATGCCATCCTGAGCCCCTCTCATGTCTGCTGGTGCATCAGGACCAGAGACCAAGCATCACAAAGCTTCAGCATGGCCACCACCTTCCTCGTCCCTTTACCTTTCCTGTACTGGGTGCCCGTGATGATGCTCTGGAGACCGTGCAGAACACCAGTGGCCTGGGAGGTGCAATCACCATGGGCAGGGAGCGAACAGTCGGCTAGAGAGCAGCCTGGTGCTGGGACTGACCTCACAGGGAGGTACATATGGATCAGAGAAGATACTGGTGACGCAGGAGGTGTGAGAAGGTCTGAGCACACGGCACAGACTGCAGTTTGTCCCTCCTGTGATGCCCCTGCAGAGGAGGGCGGGTGCTCCCATTACTCTTCCCAGCCTGGCACATTCTTCCCTGGAGCTGCCCCAGCTGCAGGGGGTCGGCCTCCTGAGGTAAGAACACGGCCCAAGTGAGGAGGAGGAGGTCCTGCCTCACACAGAAGTACATTCACAGCGGACACTCACCCTCCTCAAGCCCCCTCTGCAAACACCTCTGGGACCAGGTCCTACTGTAGTGATGGGGACGCTGCTTGGTTTCCTGGCCACTCAGTCCCTTTACCTAAGGTTGAATCTCCTGAGTAACTCAGATGCACAGCCAGGTTTGGGCTAGTTTGGGCTAATTAACAAAACCAACAATAACATAGGAAATATTGAGTACCAGATACTGTTACCTTCACTTAGCATGCATTAATGAATTTAATCTCCATTTGAGAGGTATTATTACTGTTTTCCTCATTTCACAGACACAGAAATCAAAGCACAGGGTGGTTGAACAACTTACCCAAAGTGGCCCAGCCAGTAGCTGGCTGAGGAAGCGTGGCCCCAGAACCATGCTCTGGTGCACACACACTATTCGTAAAAAGTACACCAAGGCCCACAGAAGCTAAGTGATTCACTCAGGTCAACCAGCCAGTAGCCAAATCACTACATTTTCCAGGTGCAAAGCACCAGCTGGCTGCCCTTGGGAAGACAGGCATCCCACATTTTTCATTCATTCCACTACCACGTACGAAGCACGAGCTCTCTGCCAGGAGGGAGAGACACCGTGGGATGAGCTGGGGCACCGACAGCCAAGGAGTATATAGGGTGGCGGTCCCACGACATGTCCTGACTGCACACTTCTGGGCAAGGAGCCTGCCAGCCTGTATTCTGAGGTGCCTGAAACAAGTGGACCACTTGTGTGCAATCCATCCCCAGAGAATGGGCCCTTGGCCAACACCAACGCTCTGCCATGTGGGAAGGGTGCCAGGCCAACGCCCGAAGCTGAGACTGCTGTGTTTAGTCCACACTTATGGGCTGGTTCAATTATTCAACATTTATTATGCATGTACCATGTGCTAAGATGCTGAAATTCTCCTGATTTAACACTCAAAACAGAGAACTTGGGAAAAGTCTCAAAACAGGAATTTGAACATGCCGCATTCTACATCGCTTGCCTTCTTTGAACATGCCGCATTCTACATCACTTGCCTTCTTTGAACATGCCGCATTCTACATCACTTGCCTTCTTTGAACATGCCGCATTCTACATCGCTTGCCTTCTTTGGCACTAAGCACACGCTGTACCTCCTGAAACAACCGCTTCTGCTACCCCCACCCCCACTCCTGGCTAACTCCTACTTCTTCACATTCCAGCTCCCTGCCACTGTCTCTGAGAAGTCCCATTGTTCTCCCAACTCCATTAAAAATAATGATGAAAGATTATAATTCCTAATGATAATAATAGCTAGTCCTTAACACAGCACTTGCCTCGAGCCCCGCACTGTTCTAAGTGCTGGACATATGTTAACTGATTGTATACAGTATTGTTTACATATGAGGGACTTAGGCACAGAGAGGGCAAGCAAGTTAGCCAAGGTCACACGACTAGCAAATGATAAAGCCTAGTTTTGAACTCAAAAGTCTGGCTCCAGAATCAATACAAAGATGCCATAGATTTAAGACAATATTTTATGACACCTTTCAGAATGCAAAAAAGAAACACTGCATTAAATGTATACTAAAACCCTGTGTTGATGACAATTGATATATATTCACATGATTGTATCCCATTTTCTTCCTTGATGTTACGTTTGACTTTTGTGTCCACGACTCCCTCTCGCTGAGAGTGTACATTTTCTTCTGAACCACTTTAGCCAGCCGCAGTATGCGTGGGTACTTTAGATGTCATGGTACAGTTTCCAGGCATATCAGAGAACAAAAAGCTAAGTCGAAGTTTCATTTTTTATCTGGGTTGTACCATGAGTTACTGAAAGTTAAGTAACTTTTCTGGGACACTAGCCCAATGTGATGAAAAGATACATACACAGCCTAGATCTCTGAAGGAGATGACAGTGAGCAATGCTATTGATGAAAATTTCCAGTCAGGTGATTAGTGTTCTCTGAACTTGCCTCAGACATCCGCAGCTTAGACTCGTCCTGGTCACCCCGGGCCACAGGGCTTGCTCCTGGCAGACCTCACCTGCACTGCCCATGCGCAGCTGTGTCAGGCAGCAGGCGACCGATCTTGCCAGACCCTGTGCCTCTCTTGGTGCTGGATCCCTGACACTGTCTACCTTTTAGCTCCCTTGCCAGCCTTTCTCCCCTCCCTCTGATTCACCGTGGACCCTCCCCAGCCCCGGTCCCTAACTCACCCTTCCCAGCCAAGGACCAGGAGCCCGTGTCGAGCCAGCGTGACCACAGCTGTCAGGTAGGGGCTCCAAGGGAGGGGCCCACCTCTGTGAGATGAGGCTTGTAAGGATGTCCTTGACAGCCCAGGTCCTGTTAGACTCACTTGGGGTGTCAAGGGAGGCATGCAGCGGGTGGTTGGGGAAAGTGCCTGTGTGAGCGCTTGGCCACAGTCTCCCGTCTAACCTTGTCCTTCTTTGGGAGCATCCCGCATGTCTGGACGTGGCTTATGCCCAGGTCTGGAGCGGCCGTCAGGGACAGGAAAGTGCAGATGAGCTTTGGAGCAGTGCCTCTGTCTTTGCTGGAGCTGAGGGGTGCTGGGGTTCAGGGCACAGCAGAGCCCTGCCCAGCGGTGGCTGCTGGCCCCTTGGCACGGGCAGAGACCATTGCTCGGCACGTGGGAAGAGCGTGGTCTCTGCTGCTGGCTTCCTTCAGAGCCTGCTGCTACCGTGCCCTTTCCATCTTCGGAGAGAGCCTGAAGCCCCGTAGGATGAAGTTTCAGGACTGAGCTCTAAGAGGCTCACTGTTATTTTTTTTTACTGCTCCTGATTCTCTCATTTCCTCCACCAGAGCCACTAGGAACACCAAGGAAGGCAAGCAGGGTCCAAGTCCCCGGCTCTTCTCCTCCAGGGACTTAGTCTCCAAACGGAGTGTGTGGTGCAGCGCATTAGACACAGCGGGCCCTCAACAAACCTTATTTTCCTTTGTTTCATGAATGGTTTCCTCCTCAGGACCCCTCTGTTCTCTGCTCCAAGGTGAAGAGAGGGCAGCCTCGGCCGAGCAGCCCGGGCATGGAGGGAGCCCCAGAGGCAGCTACAGTAAATGAAGAATGTCCTGCAGGCGTGTCTTGATCTTGACTCAATCGTCAGGGTCTCCAGGTGCCAACCAGGATGCCCGTGTGCATCCCTCCCTGGAGTCCTCAGCCACTGCTTCCAAGAAAAGGAGAAATATTCACCAGGGAGCTGGCAGGATGGCCAGTGGCTCAGAAGTGCCCCATAAGGATGCTGGAGAAGGTTCTGAGACTGTCCAGTCCCTGACCTGCTCATGACCCAGACCCAGACACTCAGGGACCAGGGCTTGCGTGGCCGAGCTGCCCTCCCAGTTCTTTCCATCCCCCCGCTCATGGCTATCCCTCCTGCACCCTGAGGTGAAGCCAGCCCCATCCCAGCCAGAACAGCCAGGGCACAGAAGGGACACAGGCTGAGGGGACCCGGGTGAGTAGGAGCTGCCCACAAGCCCCTGAGGGCCAGCCATGCAGAGCCCACTCCTGCACATGGTGAGCAGGAGCCCGGGCCAGGCCACAGTTGGTGTAGCAGAGCCCCTGGGGGACGTGTTGCCACGGTCCTTGGGTTTGGTGGTGACAGAGGGCCTCAACTGGGTAAGCAGTGGGAGGAGACGTGGACTCTGCCACTCGGGGCAAAACCGGCATCCCTCTCAGGAATGTCACCGAGCCAGAACGAAACTTAGCAACAGCTCTTCACTTTGGTCACAGGAAGACCAAACCCTGAGGTTTCAGCCACTTGAACACGTGGGCAGGACCTTCCAGTATGATTTAAATCTTGACGTTTGAATCTTGATTGTCATACATAGTTCCATCATCTACCTCATGAGACCCATATAAATGAATAAACTAAACATAAGAACGTAGTGTCGATAGTTCTGGTTGCAGTGAGAAAACCAGTTGTGAAAGCAAACTGCTGCAACGCTCCTGCACCGATGGCCGACTTCTAGTCCCACCACGATGGTGGAACACGCAGACTACATCATACTGCATTAACTTAATTACGTGAAAAACTACCTTCTAGCCAGTAAGTTCCTGGCTAACGGACTCCCTTCCTCACTATGCACCCTCTACTTCCCGCTCTTAGGAAACAAATTAATTCTTAACACAGTTTTTAGATTAACTTCACATCAATTTAAAAGAAAAAAAAACACTTGACTTTCCAAGGCAATTTGAGCATGAATATTCTTTCTAGAACTTTTTTACATGTAATCAGCCTTAATATCACACATCAATTCAATGCAGAGTCCTAGAAATTTCAAACAGGTATGAAGTAAGGCTTTCATATCAAGGAATACAAATAATTGAGACAAATATGAATCTGCTTTTACAGGCTAGTTCACTGCAACTGTTCCTAAAGCAGAGAACTGCTTCTCTTTTTCTTTTATGCCAAATTTCATAGAGTCCCTGGTTCTCCAAACAGCACAGACTGTCTCTCCTCTTACCTCCACCCCACTTCCCACCATATACCACCATCAGCCTCCTGGATTGCAGGAAAAATTAAAATCTTTGAAATGTTTCCAGAAACTTGAAGCCAAGTAGATGAGACATATAATTCTGAATTAAAAGCAAAGGAAAATAAATCCTAAAAAAGAAGAATAATGCGACCCATTAGCTCCTGGGTGCTGCAGAAATAATAAAAAATATTATTGACAGGCAAGATGGGAAAAAAATGAATAGAGGAAGGAAGGAAAACCTGACAAAGTAGCTGGGGTAAAATCGAGACATGGTAGTGAATTTTACGTGTCAACATAACTGGGCTCAGGGGTGCCCAGATAGCTGGGAAGACATTCATTCCCGGCGTGTCTTCGAGGCATCTCTGAAGACATCAGCATGGGAACCAGTAGGCCGGGCAGAGAAGGTCACCCTCACCAGTGTGGGCAGGCACCGTCCATGCTGCCGAGGACAGATAGAACAAGAAGAAGAAAGGGCTTGAGGTGGTACATCCACACTCCGGGTTCTCAAGTCTTGGATGTGGACCTGGACTCACATCATGGGCCCTGTGGTTCTCAGGCCCATGGGTTTGGACCGGAACTCCACCAGCGGCTTCCCTGGGCCCCCAGTTTGTAGATGGCAGACTGTGGGACTTCTCCATACAAAGAAGTACATAGTATGGGTTATGCTTCCATAATTGCATGAGACAATCCCTCATAATAGACATTTTTCCTCTGGAGAACCCTGACTGATACAAAGCACAAAGAACTATCTAGTTCAACAAAAAATAGGACATGTTTGGAAGAAGAGCAGCATGGCCTCTGTGCTTTAGAGCTGGTGATCCTGGCAGGTGCCCATGAGTAAGTTACAAACGTGTAAGATCTGAAAACAAGATGAGGTATGAGAATATCTGGTTGACACATGGATAGTAAAGATCACTGCAGAGACTCAAGAATAACAACATCGGTTCACAGGGCACATTTGGGAATAGTCCCTTCCCCACTGTTTTTGGAAGACAGGTGACTCGGCAGAACAAGAAGACACGATTTGGGCTGGGCGGGAGTGTTGACCACCATGCATGCTGTCTGACCTTGAGAGCTTATTGTCCTCTCTGAGCCTCCGGCATCTTCTCTACAAATGGGAGCGATTGCCCCATCTAGTAGGGTTGTTGGAAGACGAAATGAGATCTTCTAAGCAATGCCTGTTGCGAAGAAGACATATCATCAATGGCAAATTTAATGTTGGATCATTGCTACCATTTTTATGATGGGAAGTAAAGTCTCTTTTAGATATTCCAAAAACTACTCATCAGGAGGTCTCCAGTGAATCCTACCCATGTTGCTGCCATGATATTCTCCATCCTGGGTGTCCAAACCCAGGCACATACACAGGATCCTGCATGCATTCATCTAGGCTCATCCAGTCTTCAGACAGTATTTCAGTCAGAACTCTTGGCTCTGGCAACAGAACGTCTCTGGATCTCTTTTTTCAAAAGGGGGAAACTTTACTGGAAGTATATCAAGAGCTCAGAAAATGGGAGAATGAGACTTAGAAATGAGTGAGAACAAATGGGAGCTGGAGACCCAAGCATTAGGAGCCACAGTAAGTGTCCTGCTATAGAAACGTGACCCACGCACTGCCCCATCCACGGTCTTGGCTGCGCAGCTCCGTGCCACCAGCACAGTCCCAGGGTAGAGGTCTGACTGGCTGAGCCCAGGTCGCAAGCCCAACCCAAGGCAGCTCAGGCAATGGGGGATGAAGAGTCTTCCTCCTTGGGCTTTTCAAATAAGAGGCTATCCTGCCCCCCACCGTGCCCGTACTTCAGGTGAGTCCATCTAAAGGGAAATCAAAGAACCAATGGGAAGGGTGTGTGGTACTCAAGACATCAGATAAATAAGTAAGCAACAAAACTCTGCTGAAGACAGTAACTTGATCATCTGAGAATTTGACTGCCTGACCCACACCCCTACTTCCTTTCTTAAATTTTAGAGAATGCCCTTGGCAATAAGATTCTTTGAACTTCCACTTTCTGAATTTCTTCATCCTAACCTCATGGAACCTCCATTACCACAACTCTGACACCAGTTTTAGGACATCAAAATTCTCCAAGTCAGTGGGACCATGTGTATTACCATCTCTATCCCTGGACATCTGTGTGAAAGTGCCAAGGTCCAGCTAGTCCCAGCCCCACAGGGAACTGTGATTATCTGCCAATGTCCTGCCTGCCCCAGCGCTCCACCCCTCACCCTCTACAAGCACACACAGCCCCACAACTCAGTTCCTTCCCTGCCTGGAAAACTTGGACGTTAAAAGAACATGAGTCTGAGAAGTTCTAGATTCTCTATGTTCCAATTACAGATTTATTTCATTAACCAGTTCAAATATTTTCAAAATATTTTCTTGACTCTACTTTCTACTCTGAAATGGGAGATATTTTGATTAGATGTGTCTTGTGATCTTTATAAAATCAATACACTAGCTGGTGTGACTTACCCCAATGCAGGAGATACTAATTCTATATAATAAACCACCCTAAAACTTTTTTTTAAAAGATTTTATTTATTTGAGAGAGAGAAAGAGAGAGCACAAGCGGGGGAGCGGCAGGCAGAGGGAGAAGCAGGCTCCCCGCTGAGCAAGGAGCCCGACACGGGACTCGATCCCAGGACTCTGGGATCATGACCTGAGCTGAAGGCAGACGCTTAATCGTCTGAGCCACCCAGGTGTCCCATCCACCCTAAAACTTAATGGCTTAAGTCAACAGCCAGTTATTTATCTTGTGGTTCTGCAGTTTGGTAGCATGAGCTGGATCCAGCTAGACAGTTCTTATCACCTGGGCGGTGCTGGCCTGATTCGTCTGGACTCTTTTATGTGTTTCTGTTGTCAGTGGAAGTATGGTTTGGGCTGCCCGGTTTGTGATGGCCTCACTTGGCGTGGCTGGGATGACGGGGTCCTCTCCCCCATGGTCTTTCATCTTCAGCATCTAGCCCGGGCTTGGTCACATGGCAGTTACTGTCTGCCAAACAGTGAAGGCAGATGCATACAAAGCCTCTTGAGACAAATACCCAGAACTTGCACAACATTTTTCCTGCCCTTTCTAATGGCCAAAACAAGTCACAAGGCCAGACCATATTCAAGACGCACAGAAACAGATTTCCTCTTTATGAGAGGAGTCACATTATAAGGTCATTCGTGCAGGGAAGGGAAGCATTTGTGGGGTGCTGTAAGTGGTGAAAAGTTGAATATAGCCTGGACAAACTTAGTAAACAGAATGTAGATAGACCCTGCAGTGGTCACGGCTAACACTGCACTCACGAGAAATTTAAGTTCAGGAGCGCCTGGTGGCTCAGTCTTGATTTCAGCTCAGGGTCGTGAGCTCGAGCCCTGCACCACGCTCCCACTGGGCGTAGAGCCTGCTTAGGATTCTCCTTCTCCCTCTGCCCCTACCATTCTCTCTTTCTCTCAAAAAAAAAAAAGAAAAAGAGAGAGAAAGAAAGAAAGAAGAAGGACT
>NW_022589800.1:2688274-2718008 GCF_004348235.1 Phoca vitulina
AAAAAGAAAGAAAGAAAGAAAGAAAGAAAAGAAAGAAAGAAAGAAAGAAAGAAAGAAAGAAAGAAAGAAAGAAAGAAAGAAAGAAAGAAAGAAATTTAAGCTCAAATTGGCAATGTTTTGCAATGATAGGAACTTAAATCCCACATTACATCATTGATTAGGAATCAGTCTGCACTAAAAAGTTAGAAATGGAACACATCTCAAACTCAGTAATTAAAACCACGAACTAGACATGCCCCTGAGATGAACAGGTCAGAGAGGTCAGAGTTTAGGTCTTCACCCGAGAGCAAGACACAGGGCACGGTGGTCATCGAGGAGTCTTGCTTGTCACACGGCACCAAAGGGAACAGGAAAAAAACAACTTGTTTCCGTCATCTGAGGAGCAGTCTGGCCTCAGCTCCCCACCAGAGATGAGATCAAATACGTGGCCCTTTTAGCAGATGAAACAATCCATTTAAATAGTAACTGTTTCTCCGAGAAGCGCTCATTAGGAATTGCCCCAAATTAGGGATTTTAGTCACTGAAGTCAGTTCCTAGAAATAAAAGGGTGGATTTAAATGCATAGTCCCAAATCGTGGAACTGAAAAGTGAATGTGGAAAATGTAAATCTGAACATCCACCAGCATGGTTAAACTGGCCTTTCCCGGTGAATATGATCACTGAAGAGTAAGGCGATCTCACACCGACCAACAAACCCGGCCGCGTGGGAACGGCAGAACTGTACACACCTCAGCAGCTCTCCTAAATACAAGGACTGTGGTGCAAAGTTTCTACCCATGATCGGGAGCGCTTGTAAACTCGTACAGTAATAAAACAAGAAAACTAAAGATTGTCACTATTTAACGTTTACAGAACTGAATTTTATGTTGCACACACACCAGGAAATGCCAATCCTGGTCTTGATTTCTTGGTGCAGGAGAAAAGACGTCAGGTTTCCAGTTCCCAATTTAAACGTAATGAACAATAAAGAAAAGTAATAACTTAATTATGTCTACATTCCAATTTGTTTTTTCAAATTTGGGTTTAGAATATAATCTCCAACTTTTCCGTATTTATATTACGAGGCACACGTATCCAATAGTTCAGTAAAAACAATTACACTTTTGTTGCATTCTGGCAGTTGATTTTTCTCACACCTCGCTTTCTTTACTCCACACTGCCTGCCAGCATCCCAAGGCTTTGAATTCACACCCCTTAAAATAGGCTGAGTCAGATTAAAACAGATGCCTGGGGCGCCAATCTATGAAAAGCAATTAAAGCAGAGTAAATCGGTAAAATGTAAATCTGCCCCACTCCCATCAAGTACACAGCACCCTCCAGTGCAGTTTTTGAAATTATGCCTCTCTAAAACCTTCTCTCTGGTGAGGTTTTTGTGATGTGCATGCAGTTCCAGCCAAAAATCCGTAGCCACAGATGAAATTTGGAAGCCAAATGCATAGTTCAATGTTCTTTGCCAGTGGATGAGTGATTTTACTTTGGTGCTGTCGGGGAGCAAGAATTCCTGTCCCCTTCATGGTCCTTCTAGCCAAACTGACATGAGACAGATTAACAGGAAAAAATCAAGTTTAATAGCATATATATGGGGAATCCACACAGATATGGAAATTTCAAAGACCATCAGGCAAAACGAAGTATCTATGTCATCCCACACTAAGGAGAAGGGGGCAGGGGTCTGGGACTTTAGAGGGAAGGAGTGTGGTTCACAGGGCAATGTGGAGAAGAGCAGATGTTTGGTAATTAGATGTTTGCCCTGCCATGCAGATGGGTCACGCAGATAAAATTCATCTCTGCTAGTAACCCTCATTCTGGGAAAGACCCCCAATTTAGATTCTTCTGTGTGGTTAAGGGAGGGCAAAAGTTTCTCTTGAGCCCCTCGACTGCCTTCAGCTCGGAATAATCTTCATGCTAGAGTGGCCCATTTTGGGGTAGTCTACCCTCAGCGCCTACAGTATCTAAATTTTATTTTTTATTTTATTTATTTGTGTATTAATTCATTCATTTAATTTGAGTATAGTTGGCACACAATGTTATACTAGTTGCAGGCGTACAACAGAGGCATCTAAGTTTTAAATTTTTTAATATACAGACTTCCAGTGAATTGCCAGGTTTGGAAAAATCACAAAATTGAACTAAAAATTACAGTTTAAAACAATTTTTATTTTGCTGATTTTTTTTCAAAATGTTTTAACCAATGATGGTGAAATAATAATAATAAAGTTAGTTTCTACTGTTGGAGAGGAAAAACTCTTATCTATCCTTCAAGACTCTTCTGACTGGTATAAGAATTAAACTGTCATGATACAGATTACCAGGAGAAAATAAAATTTAATTACATCCGAATGGGGAATCCACATAAGCACGAGATTCCAAATATGTTAGGCAAAATGAGGTATTTATGTCATTCCGAACTAAGGAGAACAAAGGGTCTAGGACTTAGAGGGAAGGAAAACAATGCATAGGAAGAGGGAAAAGTAAATTTTCGGTAGACAAATGTCTGCTGGTCCATACAGCAACAATGGGACACAGAAATCCTCACAACAGACTTGGCTAAGTTCACCCTGTCTCCCAGCCCTGGTTCATATTGTATGATATAGATATAGATAATATAGATAACGCAGTTATCTATGGTGAGAGCTCCCTTCCTGGAGCAGGTCATCAGTCCAAATTCTTTTAGGCAGTCCGGGGGGAAGGTCAAAATTTCTTTCTGAATCTTGACTGTTTTCAGCTCAAAATAAGCTGCATGCCAAATTGGCACATCTTGAGGTCACTGATTCTAATCCCCACACTACATACAAGTGAAATCAGTGGAAAGCAGTATGTCCTCTCCCCTTCCAAATAAGTGTTAGGTGTCCCCTCCACCCCACATCTGGCCCAGGACTATGGTCAAATGGAGGCCTTCACACTATACATCTAAAGGTTTAAAAGTTAGAGCTCAATCTAGTAAACTAATAACATAGATTTTATCCCCCTGCCTTGACAAATATAGCTTTATTATAACCTGGTAGTCTAGGTTCAAATAGAAAATTCTTGGATCCTTGGGATTCCCTACAGAACATGGCAGTGTAAGGAAAGTAAGCTTCTGGTCGCTGACCCCAAGCCCGCAGTGTCCTCCTTCTCTCCCCATGCCCAGCTCCACCCCGCAGCAGAACCCTTGTGGACAAGCCAGCCTGCACACACCAGCTCCTTACACATCCTGCAAACACGGTTGTCTTGGCCATCCTCAGAAAAAGATCAGCAAGTGTGACAACATGTTAACAATTGATGAATCTAAGTAAAGAGCATGCCAGTATTCATTGTGTTATTTTTGCCATTTTTCTAAAGGTTTTAAATTTTTAAAAATGTAGGGGAAAAAATTAGCATTTTGTTTTAAAAAGATAATAAATCTGAAAGTGGTGAAGTGCATTGACTTTGACGTGTACAGCTCTCGAGTGACAGAGCGAGTCCACCGCCAGGCCTTAGGCTGCAAATCTAGTTCCACACCCTCTACCACATCAGTGTGGGTTGTGAGTCTGAGCACTAAAGAGCTGTGATTCTGTTCTCAACTGGCCCTTTTTTTTTTAAGATTTATTTATTTGAGAGAGAGAGCATAGAGGAGTGCAGAGGGAGAGGGAGAGAGTCTCAAGCAGACGCGGAGCTGAGCGCTGAGCCTGATGTGAGGCTCGATCTCACAACCCTAAGATCACGACCTGAGTCGAAACCAAGAGATGGACACTTAACCGACTCCACCACCAGGCGCCCCTCAGCTGGTCCAGGTTGTGAGCAGAAAGATCTGTATGTTCATGAATATGGAGGCATCTAGACTTAGAACAAGTGATCATCTTGGAAAATTTTCTAATACCAAAGAGGAGTGTCTTTTGCCATTGGAGGTTAGAACTATCCGTATCTGTATGTAGGAAAAGTGAAAGAAGTCTTGCAGATATCATTGGCCTCCAAAGATGTGTAACAGAGCGGACGCACTGCCTTTTCTCTGAGGGTCAAAGTGGACAATTCTAAGGACTTACTCTTCCATCACTTGCAAGTCAGCCTCGGGACAATGGTTACAGAAACCACAGCTGCTGGTTTGGGAGCAGAGTCTGTTAATAACAAGATTTATAACAAATTTATCTGTTCAGTATTTTTCCACTCATAAAGTATTCTCAAGATGACAGATTCCCTGTCCCTTACTTAAAAATGCATAACATTCCCCCAGTAGTGAGAAACATACCCAGCACCCAGATCTTAGTTTCTAAATGCCATTTTCTACAGAAAAAGACAGAGATCCTTGGAGGAATGGCTGGTTCTAGAGCAGGGGCAGGAAAACACAAGACAAGCCCAGAATATCTTGTAGTGCCAGAAAGTTCCAGAAGTGCTCAGAGAAAAGCAAAAGGATGAGGGCATGTCAAAGGGACACAGGAGCTAATCTGAAAGAGCCCCGAGTGGCCAAAGCTGGAAACGTTTGAGCAATGAAATAAAGTAGCCTAGCTTTGGATTATTACCTAACGTACAAAATAAATATACATGAGTCTGTGGTGATAGAAACAAATGATTGATTGAATGAATGAATGAATGAATGAATGAACACACACACAAACAAATAAATAAATAAATGAAGGAGAAGAGACAAGTCTTCCTTACAGAGCTGGAACTTAACCCCTTCCTTGTCCCACCCCCCGAGGGACGGGACCTCGTGGCTTGTTTCCAAACAACCGAGTGTGGAAAGGGACAAACAGCATCTTCACGTTGAAGAAACCTGGTGAGACCACCGGACCACATGATCACGATGAGCAGTACCTGCAATAATTATGCCGATATCACAGATTCCCTGATAGGACATGACAAGAAGTACACGCGACTTCTGTGTCATTCTTTCTGAAAGCCCATACCTCCAGTCTCATGTTTTCATGAGAAAAACACCAGACAAACCCAGACCGAAGACATTACCAAATATTTGACCGATGTTCTTCAATACAATCAAGGTCACAAAAAAAAAAAAAAAAAAAGAAAACTGAGAAACGGTCACAAATCAGGGGAGACTAAGGAGAGGTAAACAAATGCAATGTGGTATTTTGGATGGGTTACTGGAAGAGGAAAAGGATATTAATGGAAAAGCTGATGAAATCTGAATAAAGAGTCGAGCTGATTAATCCTAAGGTACTCATCCTGGTTCCTTAGTATTGACAAATGACCCGGTACAGTGTGAGACGACCACCTTCAGGGAAACGGGAACGGGGTGAGAGATATATGGGCACTTTCTTTCCCGTCTTTGCAACTTTTCTGTGAGTCTAAACTCATTCCAAAATTTAAAGTTTAGTCTTAAGAACTATAGGATTTTAAATGCTTTTTTTTTTTAATATGAAAAAGATCAGGATTTTCACGGTTTCTAACAGTCACTGACTCCAAGTATTACTGGCCTCCCTTCATGTAAAATCTAAACGCTGTCCCCGATTAATCAAGCCACAGCCTAGTAAATTGTGGTCTATGCAATGCACGGCTGATATTTCGAAATGAAACCACAGTTTTGGTGCCGTAACTGAGACATTCATCTCAGTGACTCAAACACAACTGAAAAAAACAGCACTTAACTTATTTAAACTATTTAAGTCTTTGGAAGTTGACTGTAAATATGACTTGTGTGTTTGGACATCTTATATCATTTCATGAATGCAAAATTTTATTTGCTGATTGAAAGCCCCTCTTTCAACAAAATTAATGCCAGAAACAAGAGAACAGAGGATAGGACTTCAGCTTCCCCTCAAGCCTTCGTCAATCAATAATATTCGAGTTTTCCACTTCTGTAAACCACTCTTGTTGGTTGGAAACTGTATCAGTCATGAAGCATGTCCCAGTTCATGGCTGTAGAATAGTCATAGTGACATTGAGTGTTCACGGTGCGCCGGGCTCTGGGCCACGAACTCTACAGCATCATTGCTCTCATACATACATCGAAGCCAACATCCCCCTAAAGTGGATATTATTTTTACCTCCTTTGTAGTAGTAGTGCTGAGAGTGGGGCCTGAGGACGCTAACTAGGTACTTGACCAAGGTCACATAACTAATAAGAGGCAGAGGCAGGATCTCATCTCAGCCCTCCTGAGACAAATGAAGGCAGCGGAGACAGGGTGCAGAGGCCAGAGGGCTAGGTGACGAAGGACCGAATGCCGCTTGACCCCCTTTGTGTCCCCAGAGGGCCTGATGTCTATGGCTCATATGGCTCATACCACGTTTTATAAGGTTTTGAAAGAAATGCATTTTATTCATCTTATTATACTTCTAAGGTCCTGGACATTGGGTGGAATATAACTGATGTTCAACACAAGCTCGTCAGAGAAAGAAGCTGTTGTAGACGCATGGACACACGTCGTTACATTAGAACAATAGCAAACGTTCATTATTCATCCTCTGTCTGATGTCCTCTGCTCACAGAAAGATCAGGGTCATTTACTCATGGATATCTTGAGGGTGAGGATGATGGTGATGGTGACCACCTTCTACCCTTGTCCATGCTCATCACTCAGTCCCAGGATGATGCCTTCTCAACCTGGGTGTTTCTTCCACTGAGAAACCTCTCCTGGGTCTCCAGAATTGGGTTAGATTTCCCTCCTACTGGACCATCAGAGCACTTTCCACTCTGTATCTAACTCCCTGCTGGCTCTTCTGCCTGCCCCACTAGAAGGAAGTAAAGCCTACTGAGTCTTGCTTACCACTGGACCCCCAGCACCCGGCCCCATGCATAACATACCGTTACAGAATCCGGGTGGATTTGTCAAGACACCTGTAACAGATTTTAGATTCTAGAACACTAAGTTAAAAATGTTACAGTCCATTCTCTAGGAAGAGCGAGACAGGGCTATAATTTATTCTGCAGTCTATGTCCTAATCAGATCAAAGTGTGTGACTTCCTCTGAGACAAATGACTCAAGATATTTTCCTATGTGACAGACAGGGTATGAGTTGTCTTATGATTCAGATGCTTCATCATATATGAATGGTCAGCTGGGAGTGGGCCAGCAGAGGCCTTGGGGTTCGGAGGAGTGTCTTTCTGCATTGAAAGAGGACCTTTTGGGGCACCTGGGTGGCTCAGTCAGTTGGGCATCTGCCTTCAGCTCAGGTCACAGTCTCAGGGTCCTGGGATCAAGTCCCTGCATTGGGCTCCCTGCTCAGCAGGGAGTTCACTTCTCCCTCCTCTCTGCCCCTCCCCCTGCTGCTTGTGCACGCCCTCTCAAGTAAATAAATAAAATCTTAAAAAAAAAAAGAAAGAGAACTTCTCCAGCTCTGGAGTGATTCAGGTACCTCCTCGGATTATGTGAATCTCAGCAGGACTGCAGTCTTGCCTGGTATCTGGTAGCAGAGAGAATGTGTTGCATTGTCCTTGGAAGACAGTGGCTGAGTTTCTGAAAATACGGTAACTAAAGCTTTGAGGAGCTTTTCACCCCAAGAAGTCAGAGTGCTACTTCAGACATTCTGTTAAATAGTGACTTTCGTTCTCGGGAGTCTCTGACACCAGGAAACATGCTGCTGGTATTTTAAGAAAGATTCCTCTACTTCCCCTTTTCACTTGATGACTGCACGAGCTGTTCTCAGAAGCACCCTGCTGCGCCCACTGCCGGCCGCTGGGCCTGCGCCTCGTTCGAGCTGTTCCTCGGGGTCCCAGGGCACGCTCCCATGCTCCCGTGGGCGTCTCTGCTGTTCCTCGGGGTCCCAGGGCATGCTCCCATGCTCCCGTGGGCGTCTCTGCTGTTCCTCGGGGTCCCAGGGCACGCTCCCATGCTCCCGTGGGCGTCTCTGCTGTTCCTCGGGGTCCCAGGGCACGCTCCCATGCTCCCATGGGCGTCTCTGCTGTTCCTCGGTAAGTGAGGGTGGGGAAGCCTCCACTCGAGGAGGAGCCAGGGCCTCTCCACGAGCCAAAGGCTTCCCCTGTGGACTTTGGGACAAGTGGATTATTTATGCTCCTATTTCAGAGCCACAGAGAATGAACCAAGGGGAAAGATACTGAGGGGATTGGGGGGGATTGATTTCCAAAAGTGCGTCCATCACTTGCTTTTAATTGCCTACAAAAAATTCCTCCTACTCAAGAAGTGGGCTTATTTTTCCATATAAAAAATCTACAGTTAGGGGCTGCCCGGCTGGCTCAGTTGGTGTAGCGCTTGACTCTTGATCTTAGGGTTGTGAGTGTGACCCCCACGTTGGGTGTAGAGATTACTTAAAAAAAACTTAAAAACAAAAAAAACTTTAAAAATCTGCAGTTAGATTCAGTTACCTCCCCAATCACAGATCATGAAGACCCAGGCTGAAAGATGAACTGAGTCTGTGTGAATGTCCTAATTGTAAGCTGATGTAGAAACGAGCTTCTGCTGGGAATAGTTATTTCCTTCTCGGCGTCCTACGATCATGCCTGCTCTGATAATTGCAAAAAGCATGAAAGGAGCAGAAATAAGATTGTTTCCCTTCAATTATTTCTCCCTGCTTCTGTACTATTTTCAATATTTGTCCAAGCGAGGCACTGATTTCCTAGTAGCTCAAACTAGGGAAACAAAGACCAGTCAGTCAGTCGTACAGTAAATATTTATGAAGCGGGTTTGTCTTATTCCCAGCTGCATGTCCAGACCCTAACTAAAGGAACAGTTATTAGTGTGGCTGGCACATCATGGGAACTCAGTAAAAAGTGAATGAAGGGGGACACTGGGCACAGCGCAGTGCTGGGCAGCGAGAGGACACAGGGACGTGGAGGACAGTCTCTGCCCCCAAGAGCTGACCCTCTAATGAGGAAATCAAGGTACAAGTGCAAGAGCATTTGACTTGAAAATATAGACAAAAATATTACACAGTGGGTTATAAGATAATGTGTGATAATTATTCACTCTTGCTGATAGTAGTTAATAATTAATTGCTGAGCCCTGACTATGCCAGACACTCTTCGAAGAGTATCCCATGTATTGATCTATCCAATCTTCTAACAATCAATGAGCTGGAACTGCTATAAATCCCATTTTACAGATAAGGGAGCCAAGGCACAGAGACAGTCTCTTGCCTTAAGCTCCGTGCAGTGGCAGAGCCGGGAGGGAAACCCACCCGTGGCATTGGGACCACGCTGTTAGCCGCCGTCCCGCGCTGCATGTCCAATTTCCAGCCCCAGGGAGCTGTGACTGCGGTGTTCTGAGCCTAGAGCAGCGTGAGGGCACGGCAGCCCACAGGCATCCCAGAAGGCTTCATGGAGGAAGTGGCTTTGCTCGGGGTGTCGGGCTTGGGTGTGACTTGACTTTGCTCGGTACTGAAGGAGACTAACGTCCCAGGCGAGGAGACGGTGAAGCCCCGTAGGACAGCAGCCGCAGCACGGTCGTGTCTGAGGAAGAGTGACAGTGGCCATTCATGGAAGACTTACTAATTAGACTCACTGAAATAGGACTACGAGGCCACTTTGATGGTCCCCATGTGACCGATGAGGAGAGGCAGGCTTGGGAGCTTGCCGTAGCTTGCCCGGCGCCGCACGGCTCAGCTTCAGGCCTCGGTGGCCCTGGCTTCTCCGGGTGGTGGAGCTGGGCGCTCCTCTCCCGCCCTCGGATGGGCTGGGGCGGGCAGTGGGCTCTCTGGGTGGGAGGGCTCGGCCCACGCCTCTTGCTGACCTCGGCCCTCACCTCTCTTGCAGCCGCAGTTGGTGGACACCTTGGTAAGTCGGTCCCCTTTTCCTTTTTTCTTTTATGTTTCTAGATATTCTAGTGACCATCTCTGCACGAAATGCTGGTAAGGGGGGGCCTGGTACCCGCGTCCTCATCCTGAGGACTTCAGGCAGGGCAGCGTCACCCCGTCCTATGACCCTGACCCTAGGAGCTGGGAGTCACACTCTTGGGCCAAATCCGCCATTGTGTCGGGTGAACCTAAGGGGCCTGGGACGCAGGACATGGAGGTCAAGGAGGGGTGTGTCCCCACCTGATGTGGGGTGCTGACCAGCCTGACAGAGTGCGCAGCCCCTGGAGGAACACTAGGAATAGGCTGAGACCCCAGTGGGGTCAGAGGGGGGCCGGGGCGCAAACAGCTCTGCTTCTCCACCCTCCGTGGCCCAACCCAGCACAGCCACAACCACTTGCAACCACTGCATCCCAAACTCCAGCATGCTGTGAATAGCTCAGATCACAATGCCTCTGAGCACCCATCCTCTGGTCAGCAGGAAGGCCCCCTTTCTGGGGGAGCTGTCTCCAGGTGTAGTAGTAATCCCTGAAAATCCCTTCAAGAGCACCGAGTTCATCCTGGGGGCTGCTCGCTGTCGCCCAGCCCCAGCCAGCTGGCGTGCACCCTCTCCCCTGCGGCTCCTGGCTCCGCAGTCCTTCCGCTCGGTGCTTGGACACAGACCATCTCCCACAAATCGCTGCCCAACTGGGAAGAGACTGTAACTTGACAGAACTTTGTTAAACACTCCGGGATGGAGAAATAAAATACAGAAAGTGTCTTAGATCAGCTGCTAGACGTGGGTAAGCTAGAGCTCACTGACTCAGTCCCAGCCTCACGAGGCCCCAACAAGATGTGTCTTCTTGCAGCACATGGCGGGGGCAGGTACGGGACCGGTGAGGAATCTGGCTGCACCTCCCCAGCCGAAGCTTCCCTTCCTTGGGGCAGGAGAATTGCTGCCCAGTCCCCACTTCCCATCCCAGAGGCTTCCCAGGAATACAGACAGTGGGGATTTCTGTTCTCTCCAGGAGAAACACGACTCACTGGAAACGTGGGACATTCTATGCAATCCTCTAAAGAGAGAAAGAAAAAGTCTGCAGAGACACATGAACATTTGCATTACCAAACAGAACATTGAGCTGCTTCATCTAAAACGAGCGTTCAGGTTACTCTCTGCCCCCAAACACAGGGAGGGTATTTCCTTTACATTTGGGTGTAACTAAAAGATCTATTTGGGCATTCTTGCAGACAAAGGTAAGAATACTTCAAGTCCCAAGCTTTAGAAAAGCAACCATTTGTAGGTCCTTAAAGGTAGATAGTCCTCCTTATCTGAGTGTCAAGGTACTAAAGAAAAAACACACCTCAAGGGATTCCACTTAAAATTTTATGGTAAATTACATACCCCCATAATTGAGATTTTAGTTTTGAAAAACAAAAATAATGCAAATGGAAATAATCTGGCTTATTTTCTGCTTCACAGAATTTAGATTACCATAGGCAATTTGCAGAACAAATTGAATCGAATATTGATTTTTTAAATGTGGTAGCTGTCACAACTTCAGGCATCCTGATGGCTCAGGGCAGGAAGCTGGGGGAGGAGGGAGGCACCTAAAACTATAAGAGAGCTTCCCCCGACCCCGCCCCGAACTTGAACTTGCTTTGCTCCTTTACTGCAGGGGTGAAACGTCCTGCAGCACCCCCGTCCCCACCCCCCTCCCGGCTCTGTTCCCCTGACAACCCCTCACCCAGAACTCCATCCTGTGGCCGCTAACTATTCCCAGCGTCCTGAATTCCTGCCTCTCCGCCAGAATCCGAGAGGGCACTTTCCAATCCCATTCCCTGGTGCAGCCGCGTGCGGTCAGCCCATCAACCCACGGATCTTTCGGCGGGCTGGACAGCAGCAAGACAGGAGGAGGTGTGCGAGAGCGTGTTTCCAATAGCGAGTAACATCCCAGGGAAGAACAATGTCTCTTTCCTCTTAAGTTTATCACTGAGGCCGGCCAATTAGACAGACAAAAGATAGGTGAGCAGGGGAAAGATGTGTATTCCCTTTTCAGAGGGGCGTGCAGAAACTGCGAGCCAGGGAGATGGTTAGGACTTGGGGCTGGGACACAGTCTGAGCAGGGAAAGGGCCGGGATGAGGGCATCTGCGGGAAAACAAACGACATTCAGGAAAGACAAGCCAGCCCTTTGGAGAACAGATAGATGGCAGCTGAAGTTTGTGACAATATCTGTTGAGTCCCTGGTGATCAGGGTCAGGGCTTCGTGGCAGCTCCTGGGGAGGCGATTTATAACAGTATTCTTTGGGGAGGCTCTGCTGTTAGGCAGGTATGGGTGTTCGGAATAAAATATGAAACCTATTCTGGAATACCGTCAGCTCAAGATACTTTTTAGGCCACAGTGGCATGTTCTGAATACCTTCGGTGACCAAGCACGGGCGGGCAGCAGGGAGTCCCGAGGGACTTCCCCGAGGGCCGGCCAGCGTCTCTCCCTCCCACAGTACCTGGGGCCTGCTGGGGTTCTCCCCTCAAGGCCAGCCTGCTCCTACAGACCACCGAGTGGCCACTACACTCCCGGGAAAGGCGGACACAGCTGGAGAACCCGCAGTCCTCCCGGGGGGGTTCCGGGTCCTCGGGTCCGTCCCACACAGAAGACTGCACTGCGGACCACAGGGGTCTCCATCGCAGACTCTGTCTCTTCCTTCCTCAGCAGCTGCACCCAAACCCATGATTTCCCTCCATCCTCCATGGACCACCTTCTTCAAAGGAGAGGTAGTGACTCTGACTTGCATTGCACCTCGCGTCCGCGCAGCAGGGAACATAAAATGGTACCGGTGGTACCTCGGGACAGAAATGCTACGTGAGACCCCAGGAAACACCCTCAAGGCCCGTGTCTCTGGAAGGTACAAATGCCAGACCCAGGACTCGCTGCTAAGTGACGACGTGAGCTTGATCTTTTCTTCAGGTGAGCAAGAGGGTGAGTTAGTGCAAACATTAGAAGTGGTTCCGGTGCATCCTAGTCCCCTGGAGCTGGCGAGACCCGGGCTCCTTCCTGCTGCTCTAAGCCCCGACCTCCTCCGGCCTCATGTCCTTAGTGTTCCTCGTGTCTACAGGTGTTTTTCACACTACTGTTGACATTAGAGTTTCATCATCTAATGGTAATCAGTAGACCTCCCTGCACGTTTACACAGTGGAGGAAGGAGTTCATTTTTAGGGGATTCAAAACGGAAGCCACCTTAGCCCCGGCCCTCTGGGCACGCACAGCCGCCACCCGCAGGAGAAACGACACAGACAAGAATGCACTGAGCACCAAGCAGGTGCGAAAAGTGGCCTCGGACAAGAGTTTGGAGGAGAAGAATCTCCGCCTCAGGCCTGTGTCCCCACCTGTCCTGACACCTGTCCCTTCCCTACTCCTGCTTTCCCGCCTCGGGGGCACCACTCTTCCTGTCCCGATTTGCCTACTTCTCAGAGAATGATTTGGACCACTGCACGGCCCTGCGCTGGGGGAGAGGCCGTCCCTCAGTCGCCTTAGACAGAGAGGAGAGAACTGACCTCTCACAAGGATCTGAAGAGCAGGAGCATGTCCGCACGGGACCCATTCCCCATCCCTCGCCCCTGGTCTGTGTCTGACCACAAGCCTGCTGCAGAATGAGCCCCAGTGCACGGTGACACTTTCTAGTCTGTTCCCTCCACGGTGACTCTGGCTCTGGGACCCGGGGAACAGGCTGGTGGCGATTTTTAACCGTGTTCGACAATGTCTGAGTGTCACTCACCTCCCACTCAGCTCTCCATCCCCACGTTAGAATCCTCTACTAGGAATCTGTCCTTGAGTGTGAAACAGGTGCCGGGTTGGTGTGTTTGGGACTTATTTACAAAACAGGTCATGAGGATTTGGAAGGAAATGAGTGAGCCTGGGGCAGGAACCTAAATCCTGTGGAAGAGAAAAGAGAACCAGTCGAGCCTCATGAGCCGAGCTGCACGGAGGAAAGGGGTGTTCCTGAGTGACAGGCTCTCGTCTCTGTGTGCTTTCCAGGATGGCTCATCCTTCAGGCTCCACACTCCGTGTTTGAAGGCGACACGCTCCTTCTGAGATGCCAGGTGAAGGGGAGAGAAAAACTGGGCACTGTGAAATACAGCTGGAATGGGAAAGTTATCTCTACCTCTGATAAAGGCCAGGATCTTTTGATACCACAAGCAAGTTTGAACAACAGCGGCCATTACCAATGCATTGGATTTCTGGAGAGAAATTACACCTATAAGTCAAGTAACAGAATTATTAAAATTCAAGGTAAGCTCTTCATTTCATATAGATTGCTGAGTAATGTCAGGGTGGGGAGCTGGGTGTGATGGGGGATCCATACGTTGATGCCCCAACTCTGGATAATGAGAGGCATAGGTCCTCCAGCAAACACAGTGAGCGGGGTCATTGCACTGGGAGCTGGGAAAGGATGATGGGATAGTGGGGCCGATGAGTCTCTGTCTTGCTGTGTGTCTGTCTGAAGTTCCCTGGGACCAAGAAGCCAAGCCTGCCCATCCCGGGGCTCTAAGTACCGCATTCTGAGAACTCGGTTTACCTCTTCTCTCCAGAACTATTTCCACGTCCAAAGCTGGAAGTCACACCCCCCCAGCCTATGGAGGGCGGCTCTGCAAACCTGAGCTGTCATACACGGCTGCCCCTCGAGCGGCCGGATGCTCTGCTGTCCTTCATCTTCTTCAGGGACCGCGGGGTCATGCTATCCAACTGGAGCAGGTCCCCGGAACTCCAGATCACAGCCATCTGGAGAGAGGACTCGGGGTCCTATTGGTGTGCAGCCGCAGCTGGGGTCCCCAGCATCCGCAAACACAGCCTCCCGATGCAGGTCCGCGTGCAGGGTGAGTGTCGGAGAGCCGGTGGAGGGCCGGGGCTGCGGCACCCTCCCCGACGGCTCCCCGTGGCCTGTGCAGGGACAGACTGCCCAGCACTGATGGATTTAGTCATCCTGACGGATGCAGGCTGGCACTGAGAAGCCAGGTACTATAATAAAAGGGCTCATTTCTACCACGATCTTTCTAAAAACTCAGACTCCCTTTGGAACTCTAGCATGAAATGATAGAGTGTTTCATGAAGTTAGATACAAAAGTTAGGGAAAACAAACAAAAAGCAAGGTGTCCTGAGCTGACACATTCTAGAAGGCCAGATCTTGGGGCAAACTATTGAGGAGATCAGCCTCAGCCTCTTCCTAATCAATAGCAGCAGATAATGGGAGTGCCCACCACATGCGATGCACAAGAGGAACACAAGTAAAGATAAACATGGTAAGTATCGTCTTGTCTCAGGTACAAAAGCAGGACTCCTGGAAATGGGTGTAGTCCAGCCTGGTGGGACCACTGTCTCTGCCACCTGTCCCCGCAGACAATCCAGACTGCCAGCTAGGACATCAGACAAAACTCACAGGCGTCTTCAGGGATAACCAGTTTTTCTCTCCTGGGGCTCCATGTGTCACGATGGAACTATTACATTTGGCGACGTTCTAGGTCCAAACTCCACAGTCTACAGGCTACAAAGCCAGCCCCTGCTGGAGTATGTCTTCAAGTCACATAAAGAGTGTCCCCATCCAACATGCCAGCCCTGCCCTCCCCACACGGACCCTCACCTGCCCTCTCATGTTCACGCAGGCGTCCCGGGGGCCCTCACCTGGCCTCACCTGCCCTCACCTGGCCTCACCTGCCCTCACCTGCCCTCACCTGCCCTCACCTGCCCTGTCTCATTCACGCAGGCGTCCCGGTGTCGGCAGTGCTCCTGGAGACCCAGCCCCAGGGGGGACAGGTGCTTGCAGGGGAGCGTCTGGTCCTCGTCTGCTCCGTGGCTGAAGGCACAGGGGACACCACGTTCTTCTGGCACAGAGAGGACACGGGGGAGAGTGTGGGGAGCAAGCGCCAGCGTTCCCGGAGAGCAGAGCTAGAGATCCCTGCCGTCGGGGGGAGCCATGCGGGGCGCTACTACTGCACGGCGGACAATGGCCACGGCCTGGCCCGCAGCGGGGCCCTGAACGTCACCGTCACAGGTGAGATTGAGTGTCCATGGACCTTGTTCATGCTCAGTGTTCTCAGGTTAGGGGTGGACATGGCCAGCCCTCCTGGTGATTCTCCCCTTTCTGGCTCCATTTGGCCGCCTTCCATGGCGATATGCAGTTTCTTCACGCAGATATTAATACTCAGGTTACGGTGAGGTTCTCCAGTGAGGGAGTGCTGGCCAGGAGCCTTGTCACGCCCTGGAGACAGTTGTGTGCGTCTGTACTCTGCTCCACCGTGTGTTGACGTCAAAGAGCAGCATTAGCCGGTTAACCGCGCTACAGGGTCCTCGCCTCTCTGTGAGTCTTCACGGCCTGGAGCACCCCTGGGTAAATGTAAAACCCCACTCTCCTACTTGCCTAGGCCAAAACTCGGGGCTTCGTTCTTGACTCTTCTTCTAATTTTGTCTTCCACATTGAATCCACCTGCCAGTCCTGCTGGCTCTACCTTCAGGATATAGCGAGGATGTGACTCATTTCCCCACTTCCACTGCCACCCCCTGGCCCAAGCCACCAGGGCTCCTTCCCTGGGTTACTGCGTGACATCCTCACTGGTCTTCTGCTTCACCATTGCTGCGCACAGTCTATTCCCAGTGCAGCATCAGAAGGAAACTCTAAGTCATGTTGCTCTTCTGCACAAAATCCTCCTTTGGCTTCCCACCTCCTTCAGAGTGACAGCCATCATCCTCATTGGCCCCTGAGGCCCTGCTGCTCTGACCTGATCTCCCCCTTCCCTCCCCTCCCCTCCTCCACTCTAACCACCATGACCCCCTGTCTCTTCCTCAAGCCTTCCAGTCATGATCACACCTCAGGGCCTTTGCACTGCTCTTCTGTGATATCCTCATGCTCACCTCTCACCTCCCCCAGGAGTCTACTCCCCTCTTTAGGGAGACCTTCCCAAACCACCTGTGTAACACAGGAGCCCTTCACCCTGGCACCCCATCTCCAGACTCCCCTGGATTCTTCCTCGAAGCACTAATCCCCACCTGCCGTGCCCTGTCTCTGTCCCTCCCACTTCCCCCGTACTCGCCTCACGAAGGCAGCTCTTTATTCTGACCACTATTGTATCCCCGGTGCCTGGACTAGGGCTTAGCCCACGTTAGGCACTCAGTAAGTATCTACGGAATAAGTGAATTTTACACACGTCGTTTTACTGACCATAGTAACAATCCCAGAAGACCAAGATATCAGTATCTCCATTCTACAGAAAAGGAGCATGAAGCTCAGAAAGGTTTGGTAATGTGCACAAGGCCACAAAGGGTATATACCTCCACACAGTCACTTAGCTCAGAGACACAGAGGGCATTGCCAGTCCTCCGAAGGAGCCCACAGGCCAGTGCCCGCTGTCCTCCCGCCATGCTACGCAGGCAGAGAACCGTGCAGTCTCTGTGAGTGCTGAGCCCTGACAGAGCCATGACCCTGAACAGTTGGGGCAGCAGCTGTGGGAAAGGGCCTCTACAGGGGCGGCCCAGCTGCTCTGCAGTTTTCCCCTCAGCTCCCTCGAGGCGGGTCCTGTGACCAAGGGGCCCTCCCCGGGCAGGTCTTCCCACCAGCGGATGCCACGGACTGTGTGCTTCTCACTCTGGATATTTCTCAGTGAACAGTAAGAGTGGGTGCAATCCCCAGCACAGATGGGCAGAGACTGAGCCTGGTAGTCGTGTGGATGGCGTTTCAAGAGGGAGAAGAGGTCAGCAGAGCAACAAGCTGCCAAGGGGCACCCTCCCCTCACCCCCCGAAGACGTGCCGGCTCGGAAACCCAGAGGGGCTCTGAAGATGGGAGGGCTGCTTATCCAGGAAGGCTCTTGTACTGAAAAGTGTCCTTGGGGAGCCCAAGGCTACGCTCCCTGAAGAGGGCAGTGAGGAGTCTGTTGGAAATGCACACCTGTGTGAAGGTGTTCGTCCTCCCCTTGGAGTTAAGGTCAGTAGGATGCGTCCACCTCCTGAGCTCTGGGCAGCCAGCTGGCTGCTCACACATGGCCCTGGCCTGGCTCGCACGAGCCTGCAAGACGTCATCCTCTGTTAAGGAAACAGGTGATCTCAGAGAGTAAGCAGATGTCAAGGATTCAGGTGACATATGGCAGAGCAGGAATTTCTTACTAGACCTTTTCTATTCGTGGACCTTACGCAAAATCTCTGGGCTCAGAAATGGGAGAATTTCTAGCAGCAGAGAAACTCTGCAGTAGCCCGGAGCACCAGGCTAACGTGGGCTGTCTTAGCTCATGCGGTTTTAACAACAGAAATTCATTTCTCACAGCCCTGGAGGCCGGAAGTCTGAGATCAGGGTACCAGTGTGGTCAGGTTCTGGGGAGAGCCCTCTTTCTTGCAGACAGCTGCCTTCTTGGAGCTGGTGTGTCCTCACACGGCAAAGAGGGGTGAGAGAGAGAGAGGTGTCTCTGGTGTCTCTTCTTGTAAGGACACTAATCCCATCAGGAGGGCCCACCCCCCCAACCTCGTCTAAACCTGACCTCCCTGATGTCCCCTGACATCCCCAAAACCAGCACACTGGGGGTTAGAGCTGCGTCAGCACATGAATTTGGGGGTAGACACAATTCGGTCCATAGAATGGGTCAACGTTGGCCAGGGTGGTGCTGTGTGGGTGCAAGCTAAGGTGTGGGGGTGTCCCCTGAGCTGATCAAGGGGAGCATGAAGTTCCTGAGGGCCCAGGTGCAGTGTGAGGGGCACCAGAGAAGAGCCGATACATAGAAACAGCACGCACTGTGAGCCAGGGCCGGTTCACAGCACTTGACGTCCATTAACTCATTGAATCCAACACCCACAGTGATACTTGGTTACCATCCTCCCCGTGTTATAGATAAGAAAACCGAGGCACAGGGGGACTAAATACTTTTCCCTGGCCACACAGCTAGGACGTGGAGGAGCCGGGATTTTAACCCGCCAAACTAGTTATAGAGTCTACACTGTTCTCTTTTATCTTCCACCTTCGTTGAGATATAGTTGACATATAACATTGTATCAATTCGGGGTATACAACTTAGCGATTTGCTCGATGTATATTGTGAGAAATGATTACAGCAATAGGGTTATTTAACCCCTCTGTCACCGCAGGTAATTATCGTGCGTGGGTGTGTGCACGCACGTGTGCACGTGCGTGTGGTGGGGACATAGGTGGTGATACGGTGTTGTTAACATAGTCACCACATTGTGCATCATGTCCCCAGAACTTACTCCTCTTATAACTGGAAGTTTATGACCTGTGACAAACGCCCTGCCCTTCCCTCACCCCGCAAAGCCCCTGGCAATCACCCGTCGTTCTGTTTCTATGACTTCGGTGTTTTTAGGTTCCACATCTAAGTGAACTCTTACAGTATTTGTCTTTCTGTCTGACTGATTTCGCTGAGCATGATGTTCTCAAGTTTCGTTCATGTCGTTGCAAATGGCAGGCTATGGTTTTCACAGCCGGGTGGTATCCCATTGGATATATACATGGTGATGTGTACCGTATTTTCTTGATCCGTTTGTCCATTAGTGGACACTTAGATTGTTTCTGTGTCTTGGCTACTGTGAATAGGGCTGCAGTGAACACGGGGAGGCAGATGTCTCTTCCAGATAGTGATTTCATTTTCTTCAAATACATCTCCAGAAGTGAGATTGCTGGATCATACAGAAGTTCTATTTCTAAATGTGTGAGGAGACTCCATCCTGTTTTCCACAGTGGCTGCACCAGCCTACGTTCCCACCAACAGTGCACAAGGGGCTCCTTTTCTCCAAGTCCTCACTAACACTTGCTACTTCTTGTCATTTTGATAATGGCCATTCTAACAGGTGTGAGCTGATACCTCACTGTGGTTTTGATTTGCATTCCCTGATGATCAGTGATGTTGAGCCCCTGGCCATGTGCCCATTGGCTACTCATATATCTTCTTGGAAATCTTTGCCTCTATGTTCATCAGCCATATTGATCTGTACTTTTCTCGTCGTGTCCTCATCTGACTTGGGGTCAGGGTGATGCCGGCCTCATAAAATGAGTTTGGAAATGTTCACTACTCTTCAGTTTTGTGGAAGACTTTGAGAGGTTTGGAGTTAACTCTTCTTTAAGTGTTTGGTAGAACCCACCAGTGACACCATCTGGCCTGGGCTTGCTTTGGTGGGAGGGTTTATTACTGAGTCAATCTCCTACTCATCACTGGTCTGTCTAATCTTCATGATTCGGTCCTGGCTGGTTGTATGCTTTTAGGAATGTACCCATTTCTTCTAGACTCTCTTATTTGTTGGTGCATAATTGTTCTGTGCCTTTTGAACTAAGATAAATTTCAACTCCTCCCAGAGTAGACATTTCTTCTAGGAGATAGAGTTACCAGGAAGGGGAAAGATTTGCCCTCCGCTCATTAGGTCTGGAACCCCAGGTACCCAGCAGAAGGCTGACTCTGTTTTTGCACAGGTGCTTGCCCCAGCAGGCAATCGGGAAGATTCACTCTAGGACACAGCAGCCAAGCTGCTCTGCCCGTGGATCTCTCCCCGGCACTCCACTCCTCTGGTTTAGCTGTCATGGTGGGGAGGCTGGGCTCGTGACCCCCATGAACTACTATCTGCCGGCGGAACCACTCATAGGTCAGACGTCGGGTTTGTTGACTTTGTCGGGAAGGGAAAGCGTGGAGACAAATGTCACCAATGGCCAGTGGCCCTGTGTACCGAGTGCCTGCTTTGTGGCAGGAATCATAGATGCAGAACACCACGCCATAACCGGGAATTATCGTCCGTGGTGCTATCGTTCTGATATGTGAATGTTCTCTGGGTAATTCTGTGGCACTGGCATCCAAAGTCTGAATTTGGTTTACCTGGGGACCAAGGATCTGCACGCAAAGCACCTCTACCCCCCCCCACTCTTTGCCCCTCTTATTCCACGTTTGCTTTCTCACAAATGTACCTGTGTGTTTATTGTCTGCCTCCCCTCCCTGGGCTATAAACTCCTGGAGGGCAGGGACCTCACTGTCCTGTTCACTGCTCTGTCCTCAAGGCCTGGCATGGCAGGACTCAGTAAAGGTCGGCTCAATGAGTGAACGAATCTGCCAAATGAAGTCTCTTGAATGAGAAGATAGGAGAACAGACCCAATGGAAAAATCAGAAACCCCAACAGCTGAGTGTGTTGCTCCCACCAGCTTCTCTCCTCCCCTTTGGAGCTTCTATAAGGATGGAGACGGTGCTGTTTCCCTGTGGTGTCCCACTGTGGTTTTGTAATGGTGTTGCTGGTCCACGAGTGCCCAGTGGGGAGTGCCTGTCCTACTGAAGGGCTGACACAGCAGCGTCAGGTCACATCTTCCCAGGTGGCCTGGGGAAATTCCCGAGGCCAGATTACTAGAAGATGGGACATACAGAGAAAGAGAGAGATTCCCCGCAAATGCTAATTTTTGAACCGATGTCGGTGGGTCGGTGGAGAGAGCTGGCTGCATTCTCCGCTTCTGCCACGGCCCCCCCAGACCCTCAGCCTGCACCTCCTACCAGAGCACAGAGTCCCATCCTGCCGCTCAGCTCAGGTCGGCCGCCCAGAGCGGAAATCTGCCTCCTGTGTGCACCAGCCCTGGCCTCGCCCTTGTCCGTTAGATCCCTCCCCGCCCCAGGGCTCGGGACCCCAGCCGCGTTGAGGAAAGGTGCCAGGGCATCATGGCCCTCTCCCCGGGGCTCACGCAGCTCTTCCCCCTCAGGCACTCCGGGGAACAGAAGTGGACTTGTTGCTGTGGGAGCTGCTGGGGGGCTGCTCAGCATTCTTCTCCTGGCGGTGGCCCTGTGGATTTGCCACCGGCACCAGCGGAAGTCAGGTGTGTGCTCTCTCTTACCCTCTGCTAGAGGCCATGCCCTGTCCCTGCCAAGCACCTCGGTCACCAGCACGCCCACCATTCTCCCTCTCACCACCCCAACACCCACAGACCTACACCCTTCACGGAGGGGAGCTGAACAGACGCTGTTGTTGAGGGTTGCTTGTACTAGTTGGGTTCACTAAGGAAGGAAGTACAATTTTTTTATGTAAAGTTTCAAAAACTTAATCCAAACTGTTTCTCTGGGCCGTTTTTTGGCTCATACAGACTCGTCAACTACACACTTCAGCCCATTCTAAATCCCCCATAAATGGGCAGTCACAATATGTCACAGGGCTCTGAGAATGGGAGCTGGTTAATCCATATCCTTCCTCCTCCTCGGAGACTTCCCCGTGCCAAAGCCCGAACCCGCCATCCTGCGCTCCAAGGGCTGCAGTCCCCCCAGGCCAGCCCACCAGCTCCTCCCTTACCTGGAGGAGAGTTGTGCTTCCAGAGGCTTCTTGCCTTGGCCCAGCTCAGACTAGTTTCAGGTGCTAGAGAGCCTCGTGTGGGAGATGGGCACAGAAGCTGTTTCAGCTCTAGAACAATTACCCACACCCTCCAACTCTGTCTCTTGGTTTAAATCGGTTCTGTTCAACCCATCACATTGTTCTCAGCACCGTCCCTGTGCCCTGCATGGGCTGCTTTGGATGACGAGCCTTCTTGGCGAGCTGGAGCTGGAGTGGGAGCCCGAGGCTCCTCCGGGCATGACCACGGATGCTCCTCAAAGTCCGCCTGCAGCCCCTCACTGCTCTGCCTGCCAGACTATTTGGTCCTATTTAGTGTTTCTTGAGGTGTATCTTCACAGCCTTCAACCTTAATCAAGTCTCAAGTAATTGCATGTTTGACCCAGGAATGTGCAGCCCTGTCCCCAGCAAGTTATGCACTTTGTTCCATTCTTTTCCAGATCGTTTTCCTAAAAATTGAAGACAGGGTGCATGCTTGAATTGACTCTTTCTGATGACCTAAGGCAGTTTGTGTGTGGGAACTGTTTGAGAACGAGCTCCCTCTGCTGACACGAACGTGCCTTTGCTTTGTTTTGCAGGAGATGGTTTTCTGGGAAGCACAGTCAGGTGAGGCCTCAGCCTTCGGGTGTTCCAAGAATAGAATATGCAGAACTGTGGGTTCACACAATTAGGTCAAGTCCTGTCTCTCTGTCCCTGTGGCTAGGTGCCCGCATTTTCACATCCCTTGAAATGACCCAAATCACAACTTACAGAACCTTCTAATAGTTCCTATCATGGATTTTGCAGGTATTTGGATCCATTTGTTATTTGAAATTTATCCACTCATCCAAATGGGTGATACCAAAGATGACAGGTCTTCTGGGTGGGCACACAATATTTCTGGCACAGCTGACACCCCAGTCAGACGATGTGTGGCTGTAAATACCTGCCCAGTGACTGTGCCAGGTTTTCCAGGGAAGTCTCGGTTTCGAATCATTTTCCTTTGCCCCACACGTGCACATATGCTCCTCAGACTTTGTATCTTTAACTTTGGTTTGGAAAACATGGTCCTGCGTGTCTCGGGCCTGGGTGGTAGCCAGTGACCTGAGGCACAGATGGTGTGTAGTTCCTTCCTGACTTGTCCAGGCGGGACGGTGTGAAGACATGGAGTCCCCACCTCCTGGGGATGAGGCGAGGATTTTAACCAATTGAGAGTGGTCGCTCTGTCTCTGAGGTGGTTGTTACTAAGCTGTCACAGAGTGGTCAGCCTGGTCCCCGCAGCCCGCCACACCGTGGTCCTCCGGTTGCTCTCAAAAAACAATCCGGCTCTATATGGACCTACTGAACGTCCAGTTAAACTATTCCCGGTCCCGGTCCCCTGCCATCTGCTGGCCCCTCCCCTCCTGCTCCCCCAACCTCGTTATGGCCCCCCCTTGGTCCCGGGTCCCCTGCTTTCCGCTGGCGCCCCCCCCCGTGCCCCTCCCTCTCTGGGTCCCGGGTCCCTTGCTTTCCGCTAGCGCCCCCCCGTGCCCTTCCCTCTCTGGGTCCTGGGTCCCTTGCTTTCCGCTAGCGCCCCCCCGTGCCCTTCCCTCTCTGGGTCCCGGGTCCCCTGCTTTCGGCTGGCGCCCCCCCGTGCCCCTCCCTCTCTGGCCATCCCGCTGCCGTGCACCGTATGCCGTTCCAGGGATGATCATGCGGTTCCGTGTCTCACAGGAGCCCTCCCGCCCCAGGCCAAGGAAAGGCGCCCCGTGCCGGCTGCCCTGCCCCAGTGGAACTGCAGCTGTTATATGACAACGGTGAGGAGGCCCGCAGGGAGCCGCTCCCACTGGAGCCAGGGAGAGATAATGTGCTTGAGGCCTGGCGGAGGCCTGGTCTCCTTACGGGGTCGCAAACCCAGACCCGCAGGAAAGCACCGCTTCATCCTGCGTCCAAGAAGCGTGGGGATGAGCTTTAGAAGAGGCCCGTGTGGCGCATACTTCTGGGGGGCGGCCTAGAAAGCGCTGTTTCTCCTTTGCAGGGCACCCCGGAGAGGGAGGCTTGGTGTATTCTGAGATCCAGATTATTCAGCTGGGCCAAGAAGCGGCCGGTAAGTCCCTGGGGAAGATTCGGGGTGCAAACTACATTCCTTCATTCAACATAAGCAAGGTGCTAGGCACTGCTGAACGTACAAGGAGTCAGTCAGCAAACAAGGCAGATAAAAACCCCTGCAGTGGTGCTTGGATTCTAAAGAAAGAAAAAAGACACTAAAAAATCCATTATATATCTTTGCTGATGATCAGAACAGAAATTGAACATCCTTCTAATCAATATCATGATCGTGAAGGTGTATGTATGAAATTTTTTTAAGATTGATTTATTTATTTAACAGAGAGAACACGCATGAGCGGGAGGGGGGAGGGGCAGAGGGAGAAGCAGACTCCCCGCTGAGCAGGGAGGCCAGTGCGGGACTCGATCCCAGGACCCCGGGATCATAACCTAAGCTGAAGGCAGATGCTTAACCGACTGAGCCACCCAGGCGCCCCAGAAAATTTCTTTTGAGTAATGAATTAAGTAGTCAAGTGATGAGGTTTACAAGCCACCTACTATGTGGTGAAAACATTTATAGATACATGTTCACATAATGTATATATATACATAGACAAATGCTCAGTTAGTCCATATAAACAACCCTGTGTGACCAATACACTGAACAAGTAAGACCTGTGACTTCATTATAAAAATTGTGTTTCCCACTGTTTCTTGAAACTTGACTCTGTGGGAGATCTGCCCAGGCCCTTCGGATGAACATTTTGGCCGCACAGGGTTTTCAACACGTTCTCCAGTCTCTTAGGTAACGGACAGCAGGTGGACACTGTCACAGTCTCAATTCAGCTACTAGAACAGTTAGCCCTCCACTCGTTCAGGCAAATTTCAGGATGGGAGCTTGCCGGGGCGGGAGGATAGGATGGAGCTGGCTTCTCTGTTTCTGTGGCTGCCACCCCTCACTGGCCTGGAGGGTGCTGGGGACCTGAGCGGGAAGGACGCACCCAGCTGGTGCTTGGGAGCTGGCGCCGGCTGTCTGGCTGGCCGGTGCAGAAGTGGGTCCTCCCGTGAGGTGCGTGCACGCTCTCTTCTGAGGCTCCCTGTCAGATGCTCCTTCCTGCAACTCCTTTGGCACAGCTGGCCATCTCTAATCCCCGCAGGTGCTTCTGACCCTTCGGGGGCCTCCTTCCCCCATCACTCACATCCAGCTTCCTGCTGCTGGAGGCCCCTGGTACCCATCGGCCCTACTAGACAGGGCCCCCTTGGCTACACTCTTGTCCTCTGTCCCTGGGGACACATGCTGCCTCGGCAATGTGTTGATAATACCACCAGCTGCGAGTCAGCGCTCTCAACCCTCTGGACTGGTGGCTCTCAAATATTTTTATTGTAATCCACAGTAAGAGAGACAGATTGTACTGTTGGCCGGTGTGAACATGCACACACGCAAATACTATCGCGTAAGTGCAACACAGGTTCTATAATTGTACTTAGTGTGATGCCCTCGAGTTTCTATTCCACTCAAAGTTATGGTTTTAATCAGATTTATTGAGGTATAACCTACATATGGTATAATTCACTAATTTAAAATGCACAATTTAATTAATGTTAACAAATGTATCCAGTCCCAGACCCACCGCCACCTTCAAGACGTGGAACGTTTCCAACACCCCGGAAAGTCCCTTCCTGCCCCTTTGCAGATAACTTTTCCAGCTCTACCCTGACCACCACTGACCCACTTTCTGTCCCCAGAGCTTTGTTTTTCTACAATTTCATGTAAATGGAAACCTATGTAATGTAGTCTCTTTGTCTGGCTTCTGTCCCTTAACATAATAATGTTCTGCAACTCATCCATGTTCTAGCGTATTTTAAGTAGCTCACTACTTTTTTTGACATGGAAAAAAGCTGTACATATTTAATGCATACGAGTGGATGATTTGAGGATAAGTATATGCCAGTGAAACCATCAGCATATGTATCATCTCCTAATGATAACTCCTAAAGTTATCTTCCACCCCCATTATTACTCTTACCGTCTGTGTGCCCGGTTAGAACACTTAACGTAAGATCTACCCTCTTAGCAAATTTTAAGTATATGATACAGTATCATTAGCTATAGGCACCATGCTCTCTAGTGGATCTATAGAACTTATTCACCCTCATAACTCAAACTTTGTATCCTTTGACCTTAACTTCCCTTCCCCCTCCCCACAGCCCCTGGTTACCACTGTTCTATTGTCTGTTTCTATGAGCCTAACTATTTTAGACTCCAAATATAAAGTGAGGATATATAGTATTTTCCTTTCTGTGTCCGGCTTATTTTACTTAGCATAACATCTTCCAGGTCCATCATGTTGTCAAAATGTCAGGATTTCCTTCTTTTTTAAGGCTAAATAATACTCCACTCTGTGTGTGTGTGTGTCTGTGTGTGTGTGTGTGTGTGTGTGTATCACATATTCTTTCTCTATTCATCGGTTAATGGATACTTAGGTTGTTCCCATGTCTTGGCTACTGTGAATAATGCTGCAGCAAACACAGGGTGCAAATATCTCTTCAAGATCCTGACTTCAGTTCCTTTGGGTATATACCCAGAAGTGGGGCTGCTGGATCATGCAGTAGTTCTATTTTTAATTTTTGAGGACTCTCCATATTGGTTTTCCGCAGGGGCCGCACTGCCTTATACCCCCACCAACAGTACAGGAGGGCTTCATTTTCTCCACATCCTTACCAACACTTGTCATCTTGTCTTTTTAATGACAGCCATCTTAACAGGTGTGAGTTTACATCTCATGGTAGTTTTTGTTTGTATTCCCTAATGATAAGTGATGTTGAGTACCTTTTCAACATCTGTTGGCCATCAGTAAGTCTTTGGAGAAATGTCTATTCTTTGCCCATTTTTTAATTAAGTTAGTAGTAATAGTATTTTGGCTATTGAGTTGCATGAGTTTCTTATATATTTTGGATATTAACCCCTTATCAGTTATGTAGTTTGCAAATATGTTCTCCCATTTCATAGGTTGCTTTTCCAACTATGGCACCTCACGTGGGAATTTAAAATCCCCAATATCTTTGTGCCTCTTAGAAATTTCAATTGTAACCTGATCTTGAACTTCTTTTACAAACGATGTCAAACATCATTGCTTCCAATGATCCCAAAGGCTGCAAAAGACAAAGCTAAGACCGAGTCTTCTGTCTTACTGTATTTGTTGCTTATGGAGCCCATCACTATATTTGACCAACACGGACCACCTGCTTTGTCAGTCACTTTGCTTTCTCAGCCATCCCCACTAATCAGGACCCTTTGAATGGTAGAATTAGAACTGCCTCCAAGTTGTTTGGGTTAATTGAATGCATCTTATAGAGTTAGCTTGATCATTTGCTGTTCTTTGCACTCTTTCTTTGATGTATTTGTCAAAACACCATTGAAGCTGAGCACTCTGTTGGTGGACTAGTTCGATTTCAGGTACTTTATGTATTAATGATCTGTAGCAAGATTTCTTCCCCAGTTCCTTGAGGTTTGCATGAAGCCCCTAAAATTGTATACAAAGTTCCATGTATATGATTAACATTCTGGGAAAAGAGTACATAGCTTCTACCACATCGTTAAAAAGATCTGTAACCCTGAAAGTTCAATGGTAAGAATATGGTGATAACGAGAGAAGCCCCAATTATCCCAGAGGCACTTTTTTTGGTCTCTGTCTCCATAATGGCTCTGATGCTTCCATCCTGTTCCCTGAGACCCTTAATTTCTAACATGTAGTATCTGGCGAATCCCACCTGCTAACCCTCCCTCTCACTGCAGCTCCATCTCTAGAAAACCATGGAAATAAACTAAGAACTAGAACACACTAATGTGAGAGAGGGTTTTCCCATGGGCACACACCTGAAGCACTCTCATGGGAACTTGCTGAGCAATCACGGGGGTGCTCTGAGGTTAGGATGAGATGGAGGAGCTCTAAGTTAGGAGAGGCAAAAGTTAAAACAGAGAGACGTTCTATGTCGATATCTGGTAAAGGAAGGGAGCAAGGTTTCTTGGTGTGGTAGTAAGGAGGGACCTTACAGATCAATGGAGCTTATAAAGAACTTGCAGAGGACTGGGTTAAGAAACGGTAAAAGAGAAAATCACATGTGCCATAGGACACATTGGGGGTTGGGGTGTGGGAAACATAACCACGGGTGGAAAAGTTTCAATGGCTCCCAACCTCTGGGGAAAAGCTTGCAGCCTGTTCTAAACGGGTCGTGATACCCATAGTTCAGTGAGGCCCTTTCCCTCCACAGCCAGCACGTCCAGGACATCTCTAGAGGACAAGGTGAGTATCAGTCCCTGACTGTTTTCTCTCCCACCACTACCTCCAGCCCCATCCTCCCTCTCTCTTTCCAGTTCTTCTTCTATCTCCTTTCCACCCCAGCACACCTCAGTTGTCTACTCTTCGGTGAAGACACAGCTCCCAGAGGACTCAGCTAGAGAGGTCAGGTCTCAGGATGAAGACGCTGTGGAAAGTTATGAGAATGTCCAATTCGCATGACTTGTCCCTGATCCAAAACCCCCAGCTCAGTGCTGTCCTCGGGGTCCTTGGAGTGACCAACTGGTTCCAACGTACCAGTTCTTCTTGCCAGTGTTCATTCACATCCGGGACTCCTAATTCACCTGCTCTGAAATGGTGATGGGGCGGCCACTGAGAGACTTGCTCAAGTGACCAGAGTCCACGGGGGAGACAAGACCCTGCGCACCTGCTCTGAGCCTAACCTGATGTGTCCCTCAGGGTCTGATTTAGGGGAAAGGAAAAATGGGGAAGAAGTACTCCTGTTGAAAGGCAGAAGCACAAATTTTGGTGAATTGGAATTTGCACGTAGACACGACTGAGTGACTCAGGTCTCTGCTCAACGAGTCTCCAACTGTCCCACTGGGGATCATCTGCATCAGTTGGCTTAGCTATGAGTGGTGCCTAGGTCCTTCCCAGACAATGCCCAGAGCCACCCCTCCTGCTTATACTGTTTATACCGGCAGGATTCAGTTGCAGACAAAATAATCCACTCCAGTGGTTTACAGAGAAAAGAATTTAAACAAGATATTAGGTACTTTACAAAATCATCTGAAGAGCTAGAGAAGCAGGCTCGAGGCTGAGCTTCCAAAAGCAAAAGGCAACTATGTTAATGTTATTTCAGACAAAGATTTTTAACATTAGAGAAAAGAAATTTTAAAAATTGAATTAAAAAGTTAACTAATAGCCATACAAATCTAAATTTGAGTTGGAAGTTATCAGCATAAGCTGATGTCAAACCCTGTTTTTTTTTTTAAAAAGATATTTATTTCCTAGGTCTGTCCACTGAAAAGGCCTAGAAATAATTAGCAACCCGACAGCAGTGAGCACATTTCCACAGGTTGCATTCTCCAAATGTTATTTCCCCACCACCAAATAGTTGATGTGGGAATAAATAATTCTTCCAATAAATGAAGAAAGAATGAAAGAAACAGCAAACCACTATTTTGACCAGATATTTCATGGGACACCTACTGATTAGGTTCTATCGAAAACCAAATAGCCTGATATTATGTGCCTCCTGATGGAAGTATTCAATGTTACCTACAACGTATTCATGCCCCAAATATCAAAACTGAATCCAATCAAGCTTTTAGATGCAACCAGCAGCTTATAGGAAATACACGGAGCTACAACATAACACCATGAGATGGCACCACAGGGCTACAATCAACAAAATCCACACAGTGGAAAAATCTACAGGACAAATGACTGGGTTTCTTCACCAAA
>NW_022589800.1:2718108-2722659 GCF_004348235.1 Phoca vitulina
GGGAGGCAAGGAAGGCAGAGGGAAGACCTACAAACTCGGTGAGACCTGACACACATCAACCAAAGGGACAGCCAACCTTGTTCGGATCCTGACTCAAACCAAGTTAAGAAAAATACCACTTAGGAAATTCTAAAGGAAATTTGTACACTAATGTTAAGAAATTATTGTATGTTTTGGATATAAGTGGTAGTGTTATGGTTATGTTTTATTTTAAAAATACAGTATTCATCTTTAGGAACTCCTACTGAGGTATTTGTGCATTAAATGATACAACCTTGTTTGAAATAACCCGGTAAGAGCAGGGTGGGTGCGATGAAATGGGGCTGGCTGTGTGTGCACCATTTCTGAAGCTGGGTGGCAGGCACATTGTGGGAGGAAGGGGGTTTTGCACTAGTTTCTGCTTTTGTATGTTTTCAATTTTCCACAATAAAATACTAAAATATCCATACCCAGACTCCGTCGCATTCTGTGACCAGCAGCACCCCACCCTGGTGAGGCCCCCTCATCCATCAAGCGGTGGGTTCGCTGTCCCCTTGCTGGTGTTTTTCCCCCGTACCCCCCATTCTTAGCACCGTGGTCGCTCAGACCCTTGCAGTGAGTTCTCATCTCCCCTTACGTGCCCACAACGCCCCACCAGCCTCCCTCCCGGGCCTCCGGGGCCTCCTCTCCTGCTCCCCCCCCATTACTGAACTCCAGACACGGCAGGCACCTGGCACATGCCCCCCTAACGCCTGCACGGAGAGCTCTTCCTCCCAGGTGTCCGTCAAGGCCTTGGGGCCCACCCGGAACCACAGGTACCTCGGAAACCGTTATCCCCCATCTCCAGGACTGCTAGTCTCCTTATCTACACCACTTTACTTTTTTCCCCATAGCACATCACTTCAAAACATACTACAAAATTTACTTATTTATTACACTTCTTGTAACAGAAAGAAAGTTTCATAGGGACAACACTTTCTGTCTTTTTTGCTCACTGATAGATCCCGATCACCTACAATGGCGCCTGGCACACAGTAGGTGCTTAATAAATACTTTTTAGAGAATAAATGATCTATTTCATTGAAAAAAGTCCTGTCCTCCCTGTGATGCAAGAGATCCGATGTAAACAGTCTACCACCATGTAGCAAGCGGGCCTCACGGGGGTCTTCCACTCTATCAGAAGCTCAGGTTTGGCCCCTGTGTCTGCCAGGGGCCAGTCTGGCCCGGCGAGCAGGTGTCTGTATAACGTCTGCATCCCCCGTCAATGTCACTTCATGCGCGGTGCACCCTCAAGCTAGCACAGGGGGCGCGGCAAGAGACCGCCACCCCCGGCAGGTCAGAGACCCCGGCCCGCAGCAAGGCCTGGTGAGCGCTCACGCAGGACACAGATGGTCTCATACTCTGGGCCCATTCCCCCAGGCCCGCCCATACGGCTTGTCCCTGGCCATCCAGTTGTGTTCTTTCCTGACCTGCGACCACACGGCCCCCGCTCACGGGCTAGAGCCGACCGGCCTCTGGGTAAGCCTTCTTGCAGGCAAAGCGCGCTGAGGGTATGCGGCCGGAAGCCCTCCCACTGGCAGAGTTCTTCTTCAGCCTCCTTCCAGGACTCCCTGGATGCTGGCATATTTAAACCACGAGAGACGTCTTTTCCTCCTTTGTCACCTGGTCACAGGAACCCGCCTGTAACAGTAACAGTTACTTGCCAAGGCCACAGGTTTGCTTCAAAATCCTCAGGTCATCGACAGCTCTTCCCCGTCAAGGCTGGCTGCAGACCTCAGCCAGCATCCCCATCAGCCACAGCACGTCTGCCCCCTTCAGGTACCTGGGTCATAAAATCCAGGGACACCCTGATCGTGCTGTAGCCGGAACAAGCGAGAGGGGTCTTGCTTGCCCAGGGCCCACTCGGAGATGCAGCTTTATGGCTAATCCGGTTACGCAGTCAGAGCAGGGCAGCCCAATGTGACATACTTTGCCTCCGATGTCCGGTGGCCTGTCCAGGGTTGGGCTTCTCTCTGAAAAGAATGGGAGCAGCCACCAGTCTGCGTGTGAAAGGACGTGCTCAACATGTCACGGGGGACCAATTACACTCGAAACCCTGAAGGGGAGGGATTGCCTGTCCTAAGAATTAAAAGACTTTACCAATGTATGACATCCCAAACCTGGATATTTTGCCAAGGCTAGGAAACCAGGGAGAAGGAGGATAATTTAGTCTGCGGCTCGGGTATTGGGATTTGGCGCACTTGCCAGGGTCTGGGCTCCCGCCCCGCGCACGGTGGTCCTCATGAGCTGCTCTCTCGGTGGGGCAGACTTTGACTGTTAGTCCACGGCGGCCCGGGATCCGTGAAGCTCGGGTAACAGCAATCCCTTGGTGTAGTGTAGTGCAAGGATTCAGGATTTATGCAGATGAGGTTGTGGAAGTGGGTTTATCGTGTTCGACCCCCTCACGTACACCCTGACTGCGTCTCCCAAGAGGGCCCAGGGGACAGGGCTTTGCACGTGGTGCTGAGAAATGCGCATGAGGAAAATCCAAGCCTCTCTGAAAAGCATCATAGAAAGAGGCCCGGGACGGAGGTGAAGATACTGCTTCGGAAGTGGGCTCCCTGATTCCGACGGGTCCGGGGAGGCAGAGCCCCAGGAGGGCACGGCGCCTACGAGAGCAAACAAGGCTGGAACGGTCATCAGAATACCACGGCTGAGCAGGACTTTGGATCACGGGACGGGAAGAGATAGGCAGGCCATATCTGTGTCACTGAAAATGTCTGGAAGCCTGGCCTGAATCAGACAAGTGAGTCATCGCCACCCCATACTTTGTGCTCGTTGCTACATCAGCCAGGGTTCGGCGGCAGACAACAGAATCCACTGCAGCGGATCTACGAGGAGAGGGATTTAATATCGGGCATTAGGGGAAGGCAGGAGAGTGCGCCTCTAGGGCCGAGCCTCCAGGAGCAACAGCCAGCAGGCGGGCAGGAGAGCAGCCCCCCTCCCCTCCCGACAGACAGCCGACTCCCCCATCAAGGGGCCTCTGTGGCTACCAGAGAGCTGCTGCAACCAGGGGAGCCGGGGGCGACCGTGCCACCGATGGGAACAGCCTGCTCTGCACACCATCCTCCCTGGTTCCCCTCCATGTTGCATTTCATGGGCCAGGATTTAATGTTCCCCCCAAAACTTCTAGAAACTTTGAGATTCACATCGGTTTTCTCTCCCCCTAGCCTAAACTTTTTTTTTTTTTTAAGAATTTTGAGTGCTTTTGACAATTCCTTGCCTTTCCACTCGAGTCTAGGTAGAAAGTTGACCTAGATGATCTCTATGCCCCTTCCAGCCATGTACCTGATGACCCCACGGGGCACACCATCGGCCTTCGGCTCATGTGAGCTCCATCCCTGTTTCTTGTTTATTATATTTAATAAAATCTAAAAGGCTGAGTGTGAACTGGAGATAAAATATAAAACAGCCTCCAGACAAATGTCAGTTCAAGAGTTTCAGAAAGAGGAACCCCAAGATAAATATATCATTTATGTTTATGCAAAAGTGTGTTGGGTCTTTGGACTTCCCAGAGGCATGGAAAAATAACACCTGAAAAATTTACATAAGCTGGAGGGCGGGGGAAGGCCTCGAACTGGTTGGCTTCTGTTATTGTCTGGTTTAAAAAATGAGAGTTTTCATTAGGAAAGGAAGTCAGCTCACCAGCGTGGGGCCCTCCTTCCCCGAGAGCACAAGAAGCCAGTGCTCCCCCCGGGGGCTGCTCAGGACCACAGATGAGAGAGCAGGGTGCCGGCCAGTGGAAAAGGGAAATGCAAGACCCCTTGCTCAAAAGGCAAGGGAAAAAATTGTTGTTCAAAGTATAGAAATATAAGCTTCTTCCTTTTTCCCATGGTCTCTGCCTCCACTTATCATGATGTTTTTGGTATTTAATTCTTAGTCGCGTTCTAAGAAGAGAAAAAATACAATTTTAAGTCATTACCGTGAATCTTATTGTTCATCTTTGTATTTGAACTGCAAACACAAGAGCATTTCCTGCATCTGTGGAATCACTGAAGTCAGACAATTTGCATCCCAGCGCTGATGCATATGCATATGCATTTTGTTCTTATGAGAGGGTGGAAATGCAGAAAAACAGCCTCTCGGCTTTTGCACTCATCTCTTCCTTTTTTTTTTTTTTTTTAATTTTTTATTGTTATGTTAATCCCCATACATTACATCATTAGTTTTAGATATAGTGCTCCATGATTCATTGTTTGTGCATAACACCCAGTGCTCCATGCAGAACGTGCCCTCCTCAATACCCATCACCAGGCTAACCCATCCTCCCACCCCCCTCCCCTCTAGAACCCTCAGTTTGTTTTTCAGAGTCCATCGTCTCTCATGGTTCTTCTCCCCCTCCGATTTCCCCCCCTTCATTCTTCCCCTCCTGCTACATTCTTCTTCTTCTTTTTTTCTTTCTTAACATATATTGCATTATTTGTTTCAGAGGTACAGATCTGAGATTCAACAGTCCTGCACAATTCACAGCGCTTACCAGAACACATACCCTCCCCAGTGTCCATCACCCAGTCACCCCATCCCTCCCACCCC
>NW_022589800.1:2722669-2778567 GCF_004348235.1 Phoca vitulina
CATTCCTTTTGATGGCTGCATAATATTCCATTGTATATATATACCACCTCTTCTTTATCCATTCATCTGTTGATGGACATCTTGGCTCTTTCCACAGTTTGGCTATTGTGGACATTGCTGCTATAAACATCGGGGTGCACGTACCCTTTCGGATCCCTACTTTTGTATCTTTGGGGTAAATACCCAGTAGTGCAATTGCTGGATCGTATGGTAGCTCTATTTTCAACTTTTTGAGGAACCTCCATACTGTTTTCCAGAGTGGCTGCACCAGCTTGCATTCCCACCAACAGAAGAATACACACTCCTTTTAATGGAATACTTAACAACAACAATAAAGACCACTTTAGGGTTACAGAAACTCCCAGTAAATTCCAGAAACTAGGATATGTACACACCATATTCTTTGATTCAAATGGAATGGTTAACAAAACGTCATTATTAATATCAAAAAATAGAAAAAGAAAAATCTACCATGTAGATATCTGAAAACTCTAAAAATTCCTGTTTCAAAGAGAAAATCAAAACTAAAATTGTAAACTATCTAGGACATGCTGTAATAAAGACTGTATCAGAACTTACAAAATATAGCTAAAGCACAGAAAAAGAAAATCCATAGCCTCAAATATTCATATTGCTCAACAGGAAAAAAATTAAAATAGGTTAACATTTTATTGAATAATTTGAAGAAAACAATACATCTAAGAAAAGCAGAAATGTATAAATTACAAAACAGGAAAAAGAACCATAATAAAATTCGAGAGCTGGTTATTTTGAAATAAAGACATAAATACCAGGAAATAAAAACCAGGAAAAATAAATAAAATAAAAATAAAAATTGTCCTGAGATAAGGAAGAAAGTCTGAACAGATAAATTATCATGGCAGAAATTTAGACCATTGCCAAGGAACAACCTTATAAAAAAACCATCAGTTCAAGATAGTTTCTCAGCTAGATTTTTGTAACACCACTGACCGTATCCCCTACTATATCTAAAAGTTCATTTTTATTTCAAGTTACATATCCAATATGAGTTGGGAGCTCCCCCCAAAAGGGAAGATGACCCGGGTTTCACCACTTTGTACCTGCACTCTCTGGAACACACGGGCTGTTGGGACACGCTCACCTGCTCTTGTCTATTTCAGGCTGGGAGTAGCAGGGACCGCTTTCACTCACAGCCCACCAGACACGTCTATGGTCCTCTACTACTTGGAAGCTGGGAAATGGGGGCATGTGGCTATTTAGTGAGCAGTAAATGTCTAGCCAATGATTAAAGGCCAAGAGAAATAAAATATAAAAATTAGAAAGAATAAGGTAAAATTAAAACATACATGCATAAGAAAGCAGAAGCTGAGGCCGACTAAAATTAGGAAGAGTGCAGATTTGAATGACATGATTAACAAGCTTGATCTAATTAGAAAAATAAACTTGAAGACAAAGGCATTATTAGGGAAAAATGAATTATTACTTAATGATAAAAAAATAACATTCCTAAGGAAGACATAATAAGCCAATCTCAGTTACCTATTGCTGCATATAAAACCACCCCAAAACCTTGTGGCTTAAAACAACAATGATGCTGTTGGTTGTCCATGCACCTGGATCAGCTAGCGTCCCTCAGGTAGCTGCATTCAGCTAGGAATGCAGCCAGGTGGGAACACGCGAGATGGCTTCATTCACACGTCTGGCGCCTTGTCTGGGGAGGCTGGGGCAGCTGCAGTTGGTAAGACTCTCCAGTAGGGCACTCAGACTTCGCACGAGGAAGTTTCTGGCTCCAAGATAATAAAAATGAACATTGCCAGGACTTTGAAGGGCCAGGCTCCAATGTGCTCAGCTTTACTTCTGTCATGTTCTATTGGCAAGTCACAGGTCAGCTAGATTCAAGTGTAAAGGATATACAATGAACTTTCTGATGGGAAGAGCAGAATGCACATACAGATGTGAGAAAAGTTGTCTCTTTGGAGACAGTCCATCCTCTGGCCACAAATATTCACATCCTTCTTATATGAAAAATAAGCCCACCACCTCCAAGACCCCCAAAGACTTATCCAATCACAGCATCAGATTCAGATTCAGATTCAATCCTCTAAATCAGGTCCAAAGGTAGATGAGCCCCCTCCAATGTGGTTCTCAGGTTAGAAACATCTAGAGAAACTGAGGGTTGCTGGAGGGGAGGAGGATGGAGGGATGGGGAAACTGGGTGATGGGCATTAAGGAGGTCACTTGAAGTGATGAGCACTGGGTTTTATGCGCAAGTGATGAACCACTAAATTCTACCTCTGAAACTGATAATACAGTATTTGTTAATTAAATTGAATTTAAATTTAAAAAATTTAAAAAGAAACATATAGAGATAAGACAGACATTTAATACAGTGTGTTAAACCACTAGGAAGAAATAATAATTCTAAATGTATATGCACCCTATGAAACTTCAAAATATAAAATGAAGACATGGATAGAAATGAAAGAAGTAGACAAATTCACAATTATAATGGGAAGCTTTAACATTATTCTTTTGGTAATTGACAGAAAATCAGGAAAAAAAATGTAGCTATATACCAACAATAAATATTTAGAAAAAACTTTTAATGATGTCATTTAAAATTACATCAAAAATACATATCAAAATATTTTAGGAATAAGCCTAATGAAAGATGTAACTTCTACAAGAAAGTTACAGAAAATTCTTGAGAGAAGTTCAAGCTGACCTATATGAATGGAGAGATATTCCATACTTATGGATTGGAAGAGTCACTCCATGTTAATTTATATAAATTGACTTACCAAGTAAGCACAATTCCAAGTATTAAAAATCCAGTGGGTTTCTGGTTTTGTTTTGTTTTTTTGAGAAGATAACAGTAGGAATTCACAAGTTGATTTTTAAATGCACAGAAAAATATAAAGAGACCAAAACAGCCACAGATTTGTTGAGGAAGAATAATATTGCATGAAAAATTATTAGATAATAAGACTTGCTAAAAAATTAAGGGCACCTGGGTGGCTCAGTCAGTTAGGTGTCTGCCTTCAGCTCAGGTCATGATCCCGGGGTCCTGGATTTGAGTCCCACATCGGGCTCCCTGCTCAGCAGGGAGCCTGCTTCTCCCTCTCCTTCTGCCCTTCCCCCTCTGTTAGTGTACTCACACTCTTTCTTGCGTTCTCTCTCTCACGCTCTTTCCCTCTCTCTCTCTCAAAATAAATAAATAAAATCCTTTAAAAAGTAAAAATAAAAAAGCAATATTAATTAGGACAGTGTGGTGTTGGCATGAGAACGGACAGCTGACCAGAAGAGAACAGTTTCCAGAGGCAGACCACATGGCTGTTGGTTTTACGACAAAGGTGAAATTGCACAGTGCTGTGGAAAGCCTGGATTTTCAATAAATATGAGAACCAGGCAAAGTGGCCATTTGTAGGTGAATATAAACGCTTACTTATAGACAAAAGTCAATTCCAATGACACTATAGATAAAATAAAAGTAAAATAAATATTTCTAGAAAATAACAGGAGAAATATTTCTAGAAAATAACAGCTGCAAGAGCTTGGAGTAGATAAAACTTCCTGGAAGGGACGGAAAAAGCTCTAACCATAAAGGAAAAGACTGATAAAGGGCACATCAGAGTTAGAGTGGTGGTTTGTCAAAGGCTCTTATCACAGAGGGAACAGGCAAATCACAGACCGGGGAAGATATTGCAATAAGTATCCGAAAAAGGACCGACATCCAGCTTTAAAAGCCCCACAGTACAGAATGAGAAAGACTGAAAACCAATAGAAAAATGGGAAAGGATTTGAACAGATGTTTCACATTAAAAAAGAATATCTAAATTGCCAACTAAAATATGAAAGTTGCTCAATTGCAAAATTCACCAGGGACACGACAACTGAAACCATATTGAGATCATCCCAGCAGAAGGGCTAAAATTTACGAGACTACATATAATACCAATATCATCAAGGATTTTAGAGCAACAAGAGCTCGCGCACCTTGGTTGATGGGGTGTGCATTAGCACAACCACTTTGGAAAATAATTTAGTGGTACCTTCTAAAAATATATGCAAGCCTTACAAGCCACGGATTCCACTCCCAGGTGTGTACCCAGTAGAAATGTGTGCACACACGCACCAGGAGAACGATCCAAGAATATTCACAGCAGCGCTGTTTGTATCCAAAAGCATGTAAAGGCTCTTTGCTGGACTAAGATGGATTAATCTCTATTTACCCTTATATACTTTTCTTGTCTCTGAGCACAGCAGGTGGGAGGTAGCATAATATATGTAAGGTGATGTGCATTTGTAGATGTGAAATGTCCCCTTAGGAGACCAAGGTATGAACCTTAAAAAAAAGGGATAAGAAACATTATTGGAAAGGAAGAAACTGGCATTCCTCATGGTACTAATGTCTTCAGGATCTTTGTTGACCAGGATGGAAACTTGACTTAAAAAGTTATAAAAGCAATACACATACATAGTAATTTTTCAAAAAAATCAAACAGTATAGAAAGACATAAAACAAATATTTCCTTCCCATCCACAGTTCTTTAAATGCAACTACTATTTTAAGTCTACTTTCCAGGAAAAAAAAAAGTATATTTCTATCAGTTGATACACACGCAGATTCCGTTTTTCACATGTACCCCCCTGGGACCACACTACATGTATCAATCTCCTCCTTACGTTCTCCTCTTCCCACTAACCAGGGTGGTGTTGCCAGCTGATCTGTGCGGGTTGGCCTCATCCTTAATAGCTGCATTGTGTATTGTTGTAGAGATGTATCAGAGTATTTGTAAACAGTCCCGCATTTGTGATCATTCATGTGCTTGCAGTGTTTTGGCAATTATGAATGACACTACCATACACATTCTTTTAGACTGTCTATGCATATTTTCCTTAAGGTAATTTCTCAACATTAGAAATGTGGGGACAAGGGTATGTGGTTTTTAAAAACCCTAGCATTATTTTCTCACTTTGATCACAGGGCAGGAAATTTTGCTGAGGAGTTAAAATGGGGACTTCCAGTTCCTGTTTTCTAATTCACTAATGCATCCTGCTCTTTGAAAAAGAAATTTCTCAGATGTGCTCCTTGGGGCTGCTGGGCAACACACTACTCTAAGATCAAAACTCCTGAGAAAACCTCTCTTTTGGTCTCAGCCCTGGGCAGGCCAGGTCTTCATGCTGCTGTGGCTGTCAGTGCTGGTCCTGGGTGAGTAGAACTGCTCGATGGGGTCCCCAGGTGGGGCACGGACAGCCTCTCTCTCCCCCTGGGTTCTCTCCCCCTTCTTGGGGCTCAGACATTCTTTCCTGTGTGGGGAGATTATATTCTCAGGATTCACCATCCAGCTCAGGGGCTTCTCCCTTGAGGCTGAAGGAGTGGTCAGAGCTGGGATAAACCTTCAATCCTACAGAGGAGGAAGCCCAGTGACCCCAGTAGTTAAGGATCTATTCATTGTTTTTCTACAATAAATATTACTTCAAGAAGTCCAGAAAATGTATGATATTTGCTTGTTCCTACTGCCTTATTCACAGAAGACCTTCCTTTTCTCTCTGCAAAGGACATACACTTATTGCTTGCATGACAAGCCCAGGTCCTGGTCCTGGGCAGGGGAGGGCATGGTCTCTAACACAAAAGATGTCTCCTTCCCTTATACTCGAATGCAAACCACAGCAGTGATGGGCAGATAAAGAACACAGGGGCAGGGAGGGACCCAGAGGAGAGGTGGGTAAGGCACAGGGAAAACCTAAGGCACGCTGCATTCTTTCTCCCCAGGCTTATTGAAGTATAATTGACAAATAAAAAATTATGCATATTTAAGATATAAAAGGTGACGTTTTGATATACATATATTATTAAAATAAGTACCAGAATGGAGCTAATTAACATTTCTATCTTTTCACTTACCTTTTGTGTGAGTGTTTGGTAAGAACTCTCAGAACCTACTCTCCTAGCAAATTTCAAGTATATATTACTATTAACTATAGTCACCATGCTGTGCATTAGATCTCCAGAACTTATTTATCTTATAAATTAAAGTTTGTTTCCTTTGACCAACATCTCCCTGAGGTCCCCCACTGCCTGGAAAACATCAGTTTATTCTCTGCTTCTGTGAGTTTAATTTTTTTAGGTTCCACATGAAAGTGAGGTCATGCAGTATTCACCTGGGTCTGGCTAATTTCACTTAGCGTAGTGTCCTCCAGGTTCATCCACGTTGTCACAATGGCAGGATTTTCTTCTTTTTTGAGGCTGAGTAATACTCCATTGTGTATCTGTGCCTTGTTGTCTTTATTTATTCGTTGGCTGGTAGACATTTAGATTGTTTCCATATACTGGCTATTGTAAAGAATGGGGCAGTGAACGCAGGAGTGCAGCTGTCTCTGGAAGATACTAGTATCATTTCCTTTGGATAGATATCCAAAGTGGGATTGCTGGATCCTATGGTAGTTTTATTTTTAATTGTTTGAGGAATCTTCATAATAGCTACTCCAAGTACATTCCCACCAATAGCACACAGGGTTTCTTTTCTCCACTTCCTAGACAATGCTTGTTATCTTCTGTCTTTGTGATAATAATCAATCTGACAGATGTGAGGTGATGTCTCATTGTGGTTTTTGCTTTGCATTTCCCTGATGATGAGTGATGTTGAGCATCTTTTCATGTACTTATTGGCCTTTGTACATCTTCTATTGAGAATATCAATTCAGGTCCTTACCTGTTTTTTAATGAGGCTATTTGTTTTCTTGTTGATTTGTTAGAGTTCCTTATACACGTTAGATATTAATCCCCCTTATCAGATATAAGGCTTACAAATATTTTCTCCCATTCTGCAAGTTACCTCTTCATGCTTTCCATTGTTTCCTTTGCTATGCATAAGCTTTTTATTTTGATGTAATCCCATTTGCTTATTTTTCTTTTGTTCCCTGTGCTTTTGGGGTCATAGCCAAAAAATCATGTCCAAGACCAATGCCACGAAGCTTTCTACCTATGTTTCCTTCTGGTAATTTTATAGTTTGGGGTCTTATATGTAAGTCATTAATATATTTTAAGTTTATTTTTGTACATGGTGAGATATAAGGGCCTAATTTTATTTTTCTTCATGTGGACATTCAGTTTTCCCAGCACATTATACAGAAAAGACTATTCTTTCCCCATTGTGTGTTCTTAGCACTCTTGTTGAAGACCAGTCGACTGTAAATGTGTGGATTTATTTCTGGGTCCTTGATTCTGTTTCATTGTTCTATATGTCTTCTTTTACGCCAGTTTTGGATTAGTATAGTTTTGTAATATAGTTTGAAGTCAAGAAGTATGATGTCTTGGGCGCCCGGGTGGCTCAGTCGTTAAGCATCTGCCTTCAGCTCAGGCCATGGTCCCAGGGTCCTGGGATCGAGTCCCACATCGGGCTCCCTGCTCGGCAGGAAGCCTGCTTCTTCTCCCTCTCCCACTCCCCCTTGCTTGTGTTCCCTCTCTCGCTGTGTCTCTCTCTGTCAAATAAATAAATAAAATCTTTAAAAAACAAAAAAAAGAAGTATGATGTCTTCAGCTTTGTTTTTGTTCAGTATTGCTTTGACTGTCAGGATCTTTTGCGGCTCCATATAAATTTTAGGATTCTTTTTTCTAGTTCTGTGAAAAAATGCCATTGGAATTTTGATAGGGATTACATTGAATCTGTAGATTGCTTTGTATAATATGAACATTTTAACATATTAATTGTTCCAAACCATAAACACAGGATGTCTTTATATTTATTTGTGTTTTCTTTAATTTCTTTCAATGTTTTGTAGTTTTCAGTATAGAGATTGTTCACTTTCCTGGTTAAATTATTCCTCAATATTTTATTCTTGTTGATGTTATTGTAAGTAGGATTGTTTCCCTCTTTCCTTTTTCAAATAGTTTCTTGCTAGTGTATGGAAATGTAACTCATTTTTCCTTCAACTGTACTGAATGTGTTTATTAGTTCCAACAGTTTTTTGGCAGAATCTTTAGGGTTTTCTTTTTATAAGATAATACCATCTGCAAACAGAAAATTTTACTTCTTCCTTTCTGATTTGGATGTCTTTTATTTCTTGTTCTTGCCTATTTACTCTGGCTAGAACTTCCAGCACTATATTGAATAGAAGTGGCAAGAGTAAGCATTCTTGCCTTGTTCCTGATCTGAAAGGAAAAGCTTTTAGCTTTTCACTGTTGACTATGATGTTAGTTGTGGATTTGTCATATATGGGAGATAATTTCCTTCTAGACATAATCTGTTGATTTTTTTTTATCGTGAAAGTATGTTGAATTTTGTGAAATGCTTTTTATGCATCTATTGAGATGATCCTTAGATTTTAATCCTTCATTCTGTTAATTTAGTGTATCACATTTATTGCCTTGCACAAGTTGGGTCATCCCAGGGGTAAATTCCACATAATCCTCTTAATATACTATTGAATTCAGTTGGCTAACACTTCATTTTAGGATTTTTTAAATCTATGCTTATCAGAGATATTGGCCTGTAATTTTGTTTTCTTGTAGTGTACTTGTTTGGCTGACCTCATAAAGTGTGTTTAGAAGTGTTCTTGCCTCTTCATTTCTTTGGAAGAGTTTGAGAGGGTTAGAGTTAATTCTTTAAGTGTTTGGTAGAATTCACCAGTGAAGTCATCTGATTCTGGGCTTTTGTTGTTGTTGTTTTTTTTTAAGATTTCTTTATTTGAGATACAGAGAGAGAGAGAGAGAGAATGTGAGTGGGGGGAGAGGCAGAGGGAGAAGGAGAGAATCTCAAGCAGACTCTCCATTGAGTGCAGAGCCTAGCGCAGGGCTCGATCTCATGACCCTGAGACCATGACCTGAGCAGAAATTAAGAGTCAGATGCTTAACCAACTGAGCTACCCAGGCACCCCTTTGTTGGGAGGTTTTTGATTAACAAGTAAATCTCCTTGGGCGCCTGGGTGGCTCAGTTGGTTAAGCGACTGCCTTCGGCTCAGGTCATGATCCTGGAGTCCCTGGATCGAGTCCCGCATCGGGCTCCCTGCTCGGCAGGGAGTCTGCTTCTCCCTCTGACCCTCCCTCCTCTCATGTGCTTGCTCTCTCATTCTCTCTCTCTCAAATAAATAAATAAAAAAATCTTAAAAAAAAAAAAAAAAACAAGTAAATCTCCTTACTTGTTATCAGTCTGTTCAGATTTTCTATTTCTTCATGATCCAATATTGGTAGGTTGTATGTTTCTAGAAATTTATTGATTTCTTCTAAGTTTTTCAATTTGTTGGTATATACTGTTTATAATAGTCTTTGTTTATAATTCTGTGGTATTGGTTTTAATGCCTCCTCTTTCATTTCTGATTTTATTTGAGTCTTCTCTCTTTTTTTCTTGGTCTATCTAAAGATTTGTCAATTTAGTTTATCTTTTTTTATTTTTTTTACCATTTCTCTCACTAATATCTGTTTATTTAAATACAGAATAAATCTGACAATTTGCCATTATGTTTTTTATTATGTTATGTTAGTTTATCTTTTTTAAAATATAGCTCTAGTTTTGTTGTTCTTTTCTATTATTTTTTATTTTCTATTTGATTTATTTCTGCTCTAATTTTTATTATTTCCATTCTTCTGCCAACTTTGGGCTTCTTGAGGTATAAAGTTACTTGGTTTTTTACTTGGGAGCTTTATCTTTTTCTTAAAGTAGGCCTTAATCACTATTAACTTTTCTCTTAGAATTGCTTTGCTGTAGTCCGTAAGTTTTACTATGTTGTGTTTCCATTTTTGTTTCTCTCAAGATATTTTCTGATTCCCCTTTTGATTTCTTCTTTGACTGTTCAGGAGCTTGTTGCTTCACTTCCATTATTTGTGAATTTTCCAGTTTTATCCTGTTAACGATTTCTAGTTTCATACCATTATGGTCAGAAAATTCAAGCTTCTTAAATTTGAGACTTGTTTTGTGGCCTAATATATAGTCTATGCTGGAGAATGTCTCATGTTCACTTGAGAAGAATGTGTGTTCTGCTACTGTAGGATAAAACATTCTATATATATCCATTGGGTTTACAAATAGATACATAGACTCTTTGGTCTAGAGTTTTGTACAAGTCTGCCATTTCTTTATTGATTTTCTGTCTGAATGATGTACCCACTGTTGAAAGTGGGTTATTAAAGTCCCCTAACATTATTGTATTGTTACCTATTTCTTATTTCAAATTTGCTATTTGTTTTATATATTTAGGTGCTTTCATATAGGGTGCATATATATTTATGATTGTATATCCTCTTGATGAATTGTCTACTTTATCATTGTATAGTACCTTTCTTTGTCTCTTGTTACAATTTTTTTAATCTTTATTTTTATTTTATTTTATTTATTTATTTGAGAGAGAGACAGAGAGAGTGAGAGAAAGTGGGAGAGAGAGAACATGAGCGGGGTGAGGGGCAGAGGAAGAAGCAGACTCCCTGAACAAGGAGCCCAATGTGGGGCTCGATCTCAGGACCCTGGGATCATGACCTAAACCAAAGGCAGACGATTAACCGACTGAGCCACCCAGGCGCCCCTCTTGTTACAATTTTTGACTTAAAATCTATTTTGTCTGATAAAAGTAGAGTCATTCTTGCTCTCTTTTGGTTACCATATGCATGGAATATGTTTTCCATCCTTTTACTTTGAGCCTATGTGTGCCCTTAAATCTAAAATGAAACTCTTGTAGGCAGCATATAGTTGTATTATTTTTATTCATTCAGCTACTCTGTGTTTTTTATTGGAAAATTTAATCCTTTTAAATTAAAAGTAGTTATTTATAGGTAAGGACTATTGTCATTTTTTCATTGTTTTCTGACTATTTTGCAGTTCCTTTTTTTTCTTTCTTCCTCTCCTATTGTCTTCCATTGTGATTTGATGATTTTTTCTAGTGGTGTGCTTTGATTGCTCTCTTTTTATCTGTTGTGTATCTACTATAGTTTTTTTTCCCTTTGTGATTACCATGAGGCTTATATAAAACATCTTATGGTTATAACAGTCAATTTGAGCTAGGAAATTTATTTCAATCGTGTATAAAAACTCTACACTTTTACTTCTCCTTCCCCACATTTTGTTATTAATGTCACAATCTACATATTTTTATATTGTATGTACATTAACAAATTATTGTAGCTATAGTTATTTTTAATGGTTTTGTCTTTTTTAACTTATACAACAGTTAAAAGTGATTATATATCACCATACAGTATGCTATGGTCTGTGTCCCCCAAAATTCATATGTTAAAATTCTGACCTGTCAGGTGGTAGTATTAGGAGATGGTGGGGCTTTGGAAAGTGATTAAGTCTTTAGGGCAAAGCCCTCATCAATGAGATTAGTACCCTTATAAAAGAGGCCAGAGAGAGCTCTCTCACCCTTCTGCCTTGTTACATCAGAAGATGGCTGTCTATGATGAAATGGGCCCTCACCAGAAAGGAATCAGGCTCATGCCTTAATACTGGAGTTTCCAGCTTCCAGAACTGTGAGAAATAAATTTCTGTTGTTCATAAGCCACTCACTATGGTATTTTTGTCATAGCAGAATGAATGGACTAAGATACTGTATTTAGAGTATTCTGAATTTGACAACACATTTACCTTCACCAGGGAGTTTTTTACTTCTGTGTGTTTTTATGTTCCTAATAATGTCCTTTCTTTGGTGTTCTTGAAGAACTCCTTTTTGCTTTTCTTGTAAGGCAGGTCTAGTGGTGGTTAACTCCCTCAGCTTTTGTTTGTTTTGGAAAGTATTTATCTCTCCTTCATATTTGAAGGACAGTTTCGCTGGGTATAGTATTTTGATTGGCAGGTGTTTTTTTTTTTTCTTTCAGTGTTTTGAATATATCATCTCACTCTACCCTGGCCTACAATATTGCTAAAGAAATCCACTATAAGCCTTATGGGGGTTTCTTTGTATGAGACTCCTTAATGAGTCATTTTTCTTTTACTGATTTCAAAACACTCCGTGTCTTTGACTTTTGAGAATTTGAATATGATGTGTCTTGGTTTAGACCTTTGATGTTCAGCTTATTGGGGGTTCTTTGGGGATCATGAATCTGGATACACATTTCCCTCCCCAGATTTGGGAAGTTTTCTGTCATTATTTCTTCAAATAATCTTTCTGTCTGTGTTCTCAGCTTCTTCTGGGACTTCAATAATATGTATATTGATTCACTTATTGTTATTCCATAAGTCACTCAAGCGTTTTTCACTTATTGTCATTCTTTCTTTTCTTTTTGTTCTTCTAACTGGATGATTTCAAATGTTCTGTCTTCAAGTTTGCTTATTCTTTCTCCTGAATGATCAATTATGCTATTGAAGGTCTCTATTGAACTTTCCAGTTTGGTCATTTTATTCTTTAATCCCAAGATTTCTGTTTGAGTCTTTTTTGTTTTCTATTTCTTTGTTAAAATTCACATTTTGTTTAGGTATTATTTTCCTGATTTCATTTAGTTGTGTCCACTTATAGCTCACTGAGCTTCTTTAAGACTATTATTTTGAATTATTTGTCAAGCAGTACATGGATCCCCTTTTCTTTAGGGTCAGTTGCTGGAGCTTTATTAATTTCTATTGATGTTTTCATATTTTCCTAACTCTTCATGATCTGTATAACTTCACATGCGTGTCTGTTTATTTAGAAGAACAGATAATTTTACAGACTGGTTTTGGCAGGTAAATACCATCTGCTGCTTCCCTGGACTTATGGGACTGCCTCTAGGATCATGGTTGAGCAGGGCTGGAGCTGGATCTCGTGGCCATTGCTAGGTCTGCAGTTGGGTCCACAGTTGGCAAGCCTGTTACCAGGGGCATGAATGGGTATGATTTCTCCTGGGTCCCTGAATATTCTCCCAATGGGTTGTTAGGCTGATTCCTGGATGGCCAACACTACCTCTAGACTGCAGTAAAGTGGGACTGGAGCTGGGTCACGGGATTGCTTCAGCAACAGTAGTCAGGTCTGAGATCAGTGGGCCTGCTACCGGGGCATGGATGTAGATGATTCCTCTTGGGTCCCTTGGCAATGGGATCTAGAGGCAAGACCATGGACAAATTGGACTAGAGTTGAGTCCACAGGAAGATGAGGTAGCTCTAGGTCTGCAGATGGGCTCATAGTCAGTGAGTTTTCTACAGGGCATGTGCCTGCCTTCTCAAAGTGATCCTCCTTGGTCTTTGGTTCCAGTGGGATTTTGCAATCTCCTACCTGGGTCTTACAGCTCTCCACTTTTATCTGTGGATGGCTGCCAAATATGTGTTTCTGTGGGAGACACAGGTTGTAGACCTCCTGTTCCATCATCTTCTTCCTGTCATTTCTGGTACTTGACATTCTAATTGCACCTGTTGATGTGTTTCAGTTTCTGTTAATTCATACATATAAATGGGTTTGTTTTTACCAAAGTTTAAATTACTAGAATAAAATATATTTATTCATTTATTTAACAAAAATTTTAGTAACATTTATGTACAGCATTGCACTAGGTGTTGAGAATGATGGGAAGGCATAGGAGGCAGCATTTCTGTGCTTAGGAAGCTCATGATATAAAAGGGCCTCCAGCCAGTCCCTAGTGTACAAGAAACATCCACCTAACAAGATCCCAGTTAAATAATTGTCCAAAGGTACCAATTATGGTGCAAGTAAATAATAAACTATACGCCAAGTAGCTGGTAATGACTTCATGAAATAGAGGGAGAGTGGGAGCTGGAAGGGGCAGGGATGGAGTGGGGCACAATATAAGAAAAAAGGCCCCATGGAAGCTGCATGAAACACTCCAGAAATAGGAAGCACATCCCAGTGTGGTACCAACACAAAAGGGCAAGATTGGCCAGGAGCACATGCTTTGGGACCAAACAGGATGTGTTCAAACAAATGGTTCAAAACTCCATTCTGCTGCCTACTAGCTACTTAGACCAGTTTATGGCCTGTAAATGGGGATAATCATAGAACTTACTTCATAGGGGTATTAACAAGATTACATGAAATAATATATGTGAAAGTCTACCACATCGGAAACATTCAGAAAAGTTTTAGCTACATTTAAAACAACACAAATTCCATGGTGACCAAGATATTTGGGTAATGGCAAATAATCCATTGTTCTCTATCAAACACTTAGGTTTGGATTACTTCTCCATCATCCTCATGTGGAGAGGGACAATATCTCTCTTGCTTACTGATGGATTTCCTTTGTCCTATCCAGTCCCTGGCATATAGCTGACATTTCAAAAATTTCTGTTGAATAAACCAAATCTGTCCCTCATCTGAAATGTCTAAGCAATTTATAAACTTGCCAATTTTTCCTCCTCTGTCTTTCTATTACCCGTTTCTCAAGCCTGTATCCTCCTATCTCTATTTATTGACCTAGTTACTTAATTTGTTACTCAATAAATAAATATTCAATAAATATTTATGGAATATCTCTTATATGCCAGGCACTGTTATAGGTACGGGGGTGGGGGGGGGGGCGCGTATGATGAATTTAAGAAGTTCCTGCTCTCACAGAACTTCTATTCCAGAGAAGGGAAAGTAAACAAAGTATACAAGCAAATAATTTTGGGTAAACACTCCGAAGAAAATTAAATATTATCATCTCTTGTCCTGCCTTCTAATCAGTCTCTCTGCTTCGCATCTGGTCTCACTGATGTTTACCCACTGTCATAATGCTCGATCTAAGTTTCAAATTCTAACTTTGTCACTCTCTACTTGAAGACTTTCCATGTCTCTTGGTTATGATAATAAAACTGTAGCTTTTATAATAAAACCATAGCTACCTACCACCCATGACATGAGCCCTACATGTCTCTCTCACCTGATTCCCCTTCATTCCCTACCTTTCAGAACTTCACCTTAGCCCCTGAACATCAATGCTATTTCTTCACTTCTATGCCCTTTATGCCTCTCTTACCCTCTCCATCACCTCTTGTCATGCACAGACTCCTTTGCCTGGCTGACTCCTATGTGTTCATTCAGTTTTCTCAAGCATCCCTCTTTCAGGTACCTGTCATAGCCCACCCTCCTCACCACACACTCACACACACCTCACACACTGGCAGGGGTGGTCCTTCTGCCCACAAAGTGCCCTGTGTGTACTTCTATTGCACTTACATTCTATATTATAATTATATAATTTTGCTTCATGTTTCTGCTTCCACCTTCTGTCAACTTCTTACCAGCAGGCACCATTTTTTGTTCATCTTAGAAGTCCAAGCACAATGACTAGGATATACAGAGACATTTGACAAATGTCAATTAAATTTTTTAAATATGAATTTCTAATGAAAGAAATAATAAATGGATAGAAAAAAACAGGCATTACTTTTGAAAAGCCAAAGAATCCTTGCTCTGTATTCATCTCTAGCTCTTTTTTTTTTTTTTTTTTTTTTTTTTTGCAGCTCCTGTCAGTGGACAATTTGGTGAGTTCTCCATTCTTTTGCTCTTCAGTGTCTCTGGATAAGAGTGTCTCCCTAATAAATATGAGGCATTTGCAATGGCTATCAGAGGATCTCTAATATCTCCTGTTCTTGCTGGGACCAGAAGGGATGTGAAAGTGTTACGTGGTCTATTGGCATCACCCAATGGCTAAGATAGCCATGTGGCTACCCTTTGACTCTCCCTGGAAGAACGGACAAATGCACAAGCAGCTCCTGGCCTTTGGTAGGCCCTGCACTTACCCCTATCGCCAATGGACCCCACTTGACCAGGCAGGACATCTTCAACTCCATGGTAAACATGCAGGACTTGGGATAGGGTTTTCTCCAATCAGCGAGCCAGAAAAACTTCTCTGATAACATCACACTGTGAAGATATCAGCAGGAATATTACATCCTCTATAGTTTTAGAAGTAAAATCCTCCAGGAAATGTGTGGAGAATAGAAGAACATCCAAAAATTGGGGCCTTTAAAGGAAGAAATGCAAAAAAGAAGAGATCGGGGGAGAAGATGTATTATCTGTATCACACATGTTCTTAGTTCTGACTCATTGCCATTCTCCTGGGTCAGAGAGTGGCCCATAAATAGCAAGGAAGATCTACATCCTCTCTCCTTGTCCAGAAGGAGACCAGAAGGAATCCAGCTGACCCGGGATTTCTTCCTTGTCTGGGTCACCTCTGGATTCCAGCAAATGACTTGTCCATTCCTTGCTCTGCCACAATTAGCTATGATGAGAGTTTCTGGGCATCTGAATCATCTGTGAAATGAAGGTGTTAAAAAAGTTAATCTCTCAAGCTTTACTCAGTGCCAAAATCTTCAGAAAATATGATTTATCCTTTTAGGAAAGTACAAACCTGTGATTTACACAATTCCTTTGGAGGTTCTTATGAGTTCGTGAACACGATAAACAAATATCCCACGTGGGGCAGGGATGGGTTTCTCTAGGATCCACACCAGACTAACTAGCTATTTCTCCCACTGGCATTTGGCAGTGAATCCCGCTGGTGTTGCCTTCTTGAAATCATTTAGCTCATTGCCATCCCTGAGCAACCATTCTCCCCTGGGGGCTCTGGTCCATAATTGGCCTTAAGCAATCACTGACCTTCCCAGATGGCTTCCTTGGGAATTCTCCAAAGCCTGGTCCTTGGGTCTGTCCCACACATACAACTGTGGTGGGGACCACAAGGTTCTCTATCTCAGACTCTGTCTCTTCCTTCCTCAGCACCTGCACCCAAACCCGTGATTTCCCTCCATCCTCCATGGACCGTCGTTTTCAAAGGAGAGGCAGTGACTCTGACTTGCCACGTATCTCACTTCCCTGCAGCAGAGAACAAAAAATTGTACCAGTGGTACCTTGGAACAGAAATAATACGTGAAATCCCAGGAAACACCCTCCAGGTCCGTGATTCTGGAGAGTACAGATGCCAAACCGAGGGCTCGCCCCTAAGTGATGGTGTGAGCTTGACTTTTTCTTCAGGTGAGAAAAAAGTGAAAGAAATAAAAACTTTAGGAACCATACAGTTATGCAGAACCTGCCCTATAGTTACTGAATCAAAATCTATACAGATAGAACCAAGGTAAAAAGAAATTTTTTTAAATTTTTTATTTAAATTCAATTTAGTTAACATATACTGTATTATTAATTTCAGGTGTAGAATTTAGTGATTCATCAGTTGCATTTAACACCAGTGATCATTGCATTACGTGCCCTCCTTAATGTCCATCACCCAATTACTCTTTCCCCGCCCAGCAACCCTCAATTTGTTTCCTAGAGTTCAGTGTCTCTTATGGTTTGCCTGCCTCTCTATTTTCATCTTATTTTATTTTTTCTTCCCTTCCCCTATGTTCATCTGTTTTGTTTCTTAATTTCCACATATGAGGGAAATCATATGGTATTTGTCTTCCTCTGACTGACTTATTTCACTTAGCATAATATCCTCTAGTTCCATCCACATCATTGCAAATGGCAAGATTTCATTATTTTTGATGGCTGAGTAATATTCCATTGTGTATCTATATACCACATCTTCTTTTATCATTCATCTGTCCATGGACATCTGGGCTCTTCCCATATTTTGGCTATTGTGGACATTGCTGCTATAAACATTGGTGTGCTTGTGACTTAGGTAAAAGGGAATTTGAGAAGTAATTTATTTGAATGGTTTCTGAATCTATGTATAATTTTAACCTTAAAAGATTAACTTGGAAGGGTGCCTGGATGGCTCAGTCAGTGAAGCATCTGACTTCAGCTCAGGTTATGATCCCAGAGTCCTGGGATCAAACCCCATGTTGGACTCCCTGCTCAGCTGGGAGTTTGCTTCTCCCTCTCCCTCTGCAGCTCCCCCCCTCCCCTACTCGTGCTCTCTCTCTCTCTCAGATAAATAAATAAAATTTTTTTAAAAAAAGATTTACTTGGAATAATAAGCAGCATGAGAATTTTTCAGCTAGGTAGACAGGCAGACAGATAGAGGTAGAGCTGACCCATGAAAACATGGGTGTGAATTGCACAGATCCACCTACATGCAGTTTTTTTTTTTTTTTACAGGACAGAGCTGTAAATGTATTTTCTCTTCCTTATGAATTTCTTAATAACATTTCCCTCTAGTTTACTTTGTTATAAGATTATAGCCTATAATACAGAGAACATACAAAATACGTGTCAGTTGACTGTTCATGTTATCAGTAAGGCTTCTAGTACAGCTGGCTATTAGTAGTTAGGTTTTGGGAGAGTCAAAAGTTATACTCTGATTTTCCACTGCGTGGAGGATCCGTGCCCCACCCCCACATTGTGCGAGGGTCAACTGTATACAGAAAGCAAGAGAGAAGGAAGAAACATTTCTCTTTTTTAGGTGCCCTAAAGCCACCTGTTTTGAATTTGAAGCAGTTATAATGCTGTTTGCTTTCATGAACAAGGAAACAGTATAGTAACAGGGAGAAAATAAGATGCTTATCCTCTTTGAACTGGCAATTCTTCTCCTAAGAATTTACCTACTGAAATCATAGATAAGCAGCCCCCAAACTGAAGGAAATTGAATGGTCAAGAAAAGGAAACTCACTAAGTAAATTATATCATGTCACATTGAAGGAAAACTTGGAGGCCATTAGAAGTCAGGTTCACTCGGGGCGCCTGGGTGGCTCAGTTGGTTAAGCGACTGCCTTCGGCTCAGGTCATGATCCTGGAGTCCCTGGATCGAGTCCCACATCGGGCTCCCTGCTCAGCAGGGAGCCTGCTTCTCCCTCTGACCCTCCCCCCTCTCATGTGCTCTCTCTCTCTCTCATTCTCTCTGTCTCAAATAAATAAATAAAATCTTTAAAAAAAAAAAAAAGAAGTCAGGTTCACTAACAATATTGGTGGCAAAGAAAAGTGTTCATAGCACAGTAAGTGAAAGAGCAAGTTATCAAATATATACATACTACTCTGATTTCATAAAGAGAACACAGTACACACAGACTCTCATGAACTTGCACATGGAAAAGAGCACCAGAAAAGTGCACACCTGAGAAGAGATTTTTACTCACCTTTCTGTTTTCCAAGTTTTCTCAGGGCATATGTGTTCATTTTAAAATCAGAAAAAAAGGAATTGTAATTATTTTATGCATTTTCCCCCATCCCTTATCCTATAAAATCTGTTCAATATACTAAGGACAAGAAGGGAGAATCAGTGGAGGGGACCAAATGACCACCTTGCATTTCTTGCAGCTAAACTGATCCTACAGGCTCCCCCTTCCGTGTTTGAAGGTGATTCTGTGACTCTGATGTGCCGAGCAAAGGCAGAAAAGGTAGACACAGCCTGGAAGACCAGGACCCTGTATAAGAATGGCAATGTGCTGATGGACCTTGGTGAAAACTCCAACTTCCACATTGAACACGCAGGGCTGAAGGATAATGGAGAATATCACTGTACCGAATCTGAGACCCATTGTTGCTCTGTTTCTTCAAACACAATCAAAATCCAAGTCCAAGGTAAACCCTTCATTATTTGTGAGAAGGGTTCATGGGAAGGAAGATCCCTGAGGTGGCTGAGGGAGAGAATGGTGGGCTGGGATATCACCGAACCCCAGGGCTCATTTCTGCAAGAATCAGAGAAAGAGCAAGAGTGCTTTGAGCTGAAGAGTGTTGGGCTCGTAAGTGAACCCCTCTTTGCCCGCTCTTCTCACGGCAACTGCAGAAGAGCTGTACTCCTCTCCAGAGTAGCTCCAGGCCTCACTGCTCTGGGGCCTGTTGTGATTCTTCTTTCTAGAGCTGTTTCCACGTCCCGTGCTGAGGGCCAACCCCTCCTTGGCCACCCCTGGGAGCCCAGTGATCCTGACCTGTGAGACCCAGCTCTCCCCTCAGAAGTCGGACATCCAACTCTCGTTCCACTTCTTCAGAGATGGCCACATCTTGGAGTCAAGCTCAAAGAGCTTTCTGAAAATCTCAATCCCCTCCATCACGGGGAACAAAGACCCACCGTATTACTGGTGTGAGGCATGGGCAGGGACTCCCAGTGTCTACAAACAGAGCCAGAAATTCCAGATACCTGTGCAGAGTAAGTGTAGGCAGGTGCTTAGATGTGCTGGGAAGAGCCGGGCAGAGCCGCACAGCCCCCCTCGATTGTCCCGTCAATCAGTGAATAAAGGTCCCGCCACTCCTGGTCCTAGTCCTCTTCCTGCTACCCAACCCACCTCTCCCCTTACCTGCTTCCTGCTTTTTCCCCAAGTCGTCTGCACTCATCTGCTCAGCTGCCTGACCTAAACACCACAGGCTGCATGCTTACACAACAGAAGTATATCCTCTCAGAGTTCTGGGGGCTACGAGTCCAAGATCAAGGTGCCAGCAGATTGGTGTCTATGGACAGCCCGTCTGTCCTGCAGGTGGCCACCTTCCCACTGTGTCCTTATCTAGCCTCGTTCCTCTGTCTCCTCCTCCTCTCCGAGGATTCCAGTCTTATCTGATTAGGGCCCCTTTAGCCTTCATGATCCCCTCAAAGACCCCATCTCCAAATAAGCCACACTGGGGGTTTGGGCTTCAATATATGCATTTCCAGGGAATAGAGTTCAGCTGATAACACATCTTGACGTCTCTACCGGCTCCCAGAACATGTGTCTGTCTTTTGTGGGCCTCATGCTTTATCCGGCCCGGGACCATCACATCGCTCAGTGTGTCTACAGCATCTCTCCCTCTCCCTCTCTCTCCCTCTCCTTTTCTCTGTCTCTCCTTCCCCGCCCATCTGTCTCCCTCTGTCTCCCCCAGGGATACGGAGGTGTCTGTTTCCCAATTATCAGTTAATTGTTGGCAATAACCAATATGCGCCCCCTGATGGGATACAGAGATGGGTAGTAGCATCATGGTTACTCCAAAGATGTGGCCAGGGGTGCAGAGAACTGCAGACCCCATCTCTCCTTCACCAGTGCACTCAAGGCCATTAGGACAGTCGTGGCCGTGAAAGGTCACAGCTTCTACAGAGGCATCCCTGCACTCAGGGCCAATGCCAGCCCACTCCCAAGAAGACATGGGATTCAGCACTAGGACCAGGACTCAGGAAGGAGACAAATTAAGGTCCTGGCTGGCTCTGGAAACAGCCTGCCGAGTGGCTGCCAACTAGTCTCTGAGCTTCTTCCTGCATTCTCTCATCTGGAAACAGAGGGGGTCAGGCTGGGTGCAGGGAGAGTGTAGGAACAGACGAGAGGGTCCTGGAAGAGTGTGTGCATCTGGAAGGAGGAAGGGTGAAGGGATCCCTGAGTCCAGCCCCAGTGAGCGGAGAAGTAGAAAACAGGAACAGAGAAGAAGACTTCTTAACTTGGGTGGGGGAGGGGCAGCTCTTCCAGGGTCACAGGCAGGAGGAAGGAACAGGTAAGGGTGGGGCCTGGCAGCCGCAAAATAAGGAACTTCTTCCCCAAGAGCGTCATTTACACTGGGAAACCGGACTGAGGTCACCTAACAAGGGGCGCGGGTGGGGAGAAGGGGCCGCGGGCGGCGGGAAAGGGAAAGGCCAGCCTGGAGGGCAGGGGCTGAGACTGGCCAGTGATGGAAATGCGCAGGAGCACCTGCTGACTGATGTTTCTCTCCCTCAGTCCCTGTGTCTCGTCCTGTCCTCACCCTCAGCACTCCTGGGGCCCGAGCTGTTGAGGGAGATTTGCTGACGCTTTCCTGTGAAGCCAAGACAGGCTCTTACCCCATCGTGTACCAGTTCCTTCATGAAGAAGTAGTTCTCAGGAAGATGAAGGCCACTTTTGGGGGGACGGTGACCTTCCACATCTCTCTGACTGCAGAGCACTCTGGGACCTACTCCTGCACCGCGGACAACAGCTTGGGTGTCCAGCGCAGCCAGCCGGTGTCCCTGTCTGTCACCGGTGAGCCTTGGGCGGTCAGTCCCCCATCCCTGTCTGGAAGCCTGTCCCCACCTTCCAGGGCCTCTGCCTCTTCCTCCCCGCCCGATGTTCCGGCTCACGCGGCGGCTGTCCGCCTCTTTGCGGATCTCGGCTGGTTCAGGGCAGCAACCTCCCTCCCACCTCGACCCCTCAGGAGCCAGATGTTTTCCTCTTTCTCACCACTTGTCCTGTGAATCCCCAGAAGCACGGTGTTCTCGGAAACCAAAATCAGTCCCCAGGGGCCCACAGGTGTTTCTTGTCCCTTTCATATTGCATATTGATCGCAACGGGTACAGGACCACGAAAGACACATGGGCGGCAGCGGGAGCCGAGGTCCTCCACAGATGCCCAGGCACCTCTGGACTGACAGGCTGCGGGGCCAGGGGGGCGCCGGCAGGCAGGGGGGAGGCAGCGCAGGGGGCCCGGGGAGCAGAGATGGCTCTGCCTGCCGACTGGGCTTCAGACCCCGAAGCCACAAAGGTGTGTGTCCAAGTTATGAGGGGCAAGTGTCTTCCGCAGAGCCCTGAGTCTCCGTGTTGTGCTGTCCACGGAGAACAAGTTCCAGGCACAGTTTTGGGGCCGGGACTGGAGGGTGTGGGCCGTACTGGTGCGGAGTCCAGCCTTGGCTCAGGCCCGCGGCAGACTCAGGTTCCTCGTCTGTAGGAAAAACACAACCAGGCAGGAGACAAGCCAGGATGCAGTCCCTCCCACAGCTGATGCGCAAACGGTTATGAGGAAATGGACGCGGGAGTCCTGCGGGGGGCGTCAGATGAAAGACACAGAGAAACAGGCTCGGACAGCCAGAGGCCCGCGGCCATCGGGCAGCGGCCTCGCCATGAGCGCCCTCCGCTGCGGAAGGTTCTGCGCGACGGCGCCTCTGTCCACCTAAGGAAGAAGGGCCGTGCGCGCCCTGCGTGCGGGCTGCGCTCTGTCTCCGGACGCCTCGGACTAGCCCGCGAGGCCTGTGCACGCAGTTCTGAGGTCGAGCAGCAGGTGTGGAGCGCAGTAGGGCAAGCCCCAGTCCAGGGGCTATGAGTACCTGGAGGCTGTGGGTGTAAAGGGGCACCCCAATCTCTGCTGTGCCGTAAGAGGATTCTAGGGGAGTCTGCGCATGAGCTGACGGCTGGATGGCGTGTCACGGGAAGCGGGGAAGGGCAGGGAGAGGCTGTGGTCCAGGCAGGGGCAGGTGCTGAAGGCCTGCGGGAAGGAGGGGAATGGTGCAGGACCAGGACCTGGGGACACCTCAGACCCACGCCAAGGACTTGGGCCTCATCCTAAAGGGAGCTCTGGGCTCTAAGAACAGTTTTACACTGGGAGGATCACTCTGGCTGCAGGAGAGGATGGATGGCAGAAGAGCCCGTCTGGAGAGCAGCCAGGAGCAGAGCAGAGGCCCCAGAAGAGAGGCCAGTCAGGACCCCAGGCCAGCCCCGCGGAGGGGGAAGGCCCCCCGGGGACTGTGGCTGGCAGAGGAGGCGCCATGTGCTCGTTTCCCACAGAAACCAAGGGAAGAGACTGAGCAGAAGACAGGGACCAGTTCAGACAAAACAGCCGAGAGCTGGTGAGAGGGGAGAACTGAGTCACCTCCCCTGAGTTCAGCCACAGAGCGCTGAAAGCAGAAGCAGAATGCAAACGAGAACCGAGTCTCTGGGTGTGCCTGCTGCCTCGCCACCTACATCGTGAGGCCTCAGCTTCCCCTTCTGTAAGACAGGGTCAATAATAGTACCTGCCCCCAGGGTTGTTTGGTAATTCAGTAAGTGTCCGCATGCCTGTGTTTACCATTTTATATGACAAACACACATACACCTGGCACATGCATGGAAGCGTTATATTATCATTATAATCACAAATATGGACAATCAACTTTATAGATTGGTGGGGATAAAAAGCAGGTCTCAATGCACACACACAAAAAATAAGTGAGAGGCAAAGAAGTGGAGACAGTAAATGTAGCCCCTTCTTTCAGAGATCCGTCCTCAGAACCAGGGAGAAAAGCATGATGGGGAAGAGCAAACACAGATCTGGTAGTTTTGTTTTGTTGATTTTCTCACGTGGAGAGGATGAAACACATCTAAATGGAATGTGGAAGAAGCCAGTAGAGCTGGAGCTGGACAGAGGCAGGTGGGCTCCCTGGGGGGAAGGAGGAGGACCCTCCTTGGGTGGGGGAGGGGCAGCTCTTCCAGGGTCACAGGCAGGAGGAAGGAACAGGTAAGGGTGGGGCCTGGCAGCCGCAAAATAAGGAACTTCTTCCCCAAGAGCGTCATTTACACTGGGAAACCGGACTGAGGTCACCTAACAAGGGGCACGGGTGGGGAGAAGGGGCCGCGGGGGGCTGGAAAGAGAAAGTCCAGCCTTTCCTGGAGGGCAGGGGCTGAGACTGACCAGTGATGGAAATGGGCAGGAGCACCTGCTGACTGATGTTTCTCTCCCTCAGTCCCCGTGTCTCGTCCTGTCCTCACCCTCAGCACTCCTGGGGCCCAAGCTGTTGAGGGACAAAGGGTGACACTTCACTGTGAAGCCCGGAGAGGCTCACCCCGCATCCTGTACCAGTTTTATCACGGATATGTCCCCCTGTGGAGCAGCTCGGCCCCCTCTGCAGGAGGGGCGTCCTTCAGTGTCACTCTGACTGCAGAGCACTCTGGGACCTACTCCTGCACCGCGGACAATGGCTTCGGCCCCCAGCGCAGTGACACCAAGAGCCTGTTTGTCACAGGTAAGCCCTGGATTCCTGCCGGTCCCTCATCTCTGACTCTTCTGTCCCTGTTTTACAGAAGAGGAAACTGAGGCCCCACACGGTAAGTGGCGAGACAGCAGGCACACCCAGGGACTCTGTTCTCGTTCGCACTCTTCTGCTTCTGCATTCAGCGCTTTGTGGCTGATCTCAGGGGAGGTGACTCAGTTCTCGTCTCTCACACTGAGCCCTTCAGAAGTCTGCATGTACCTTCCAGTCCCTGCCCCCCCACACACACACACCTGGTGCCCTCGCTCAGCCAGACCCCTAGATAGCTCAGCGTACTCCCCAGCTTTTGCCAGATGAATTCATTCCCTCAGAATATTTTCTCATGCCCTGTAGGTTCAGTCCCCAAGGCAATTTTTTTTAACCCAATGCACAGAAGCATCCCCTGCTTTCCCCACTAACACGGGCGCTCACGTAGCCCAAGCACAGTCATGCGGACAACTTGCAGGCGAGCCCTCAGTTTCTCCGGAGTTCCCAAGAGGTTCAAGCCCTCACAGTAGAGTCAACGAGGAAAGGAGGAATGGCTTTCTGGGTTTCCATGATGCTTTGTCCTAATCCATTAAAATGAGTTTCATTTTACTGTATTACATTTTTAAAGTTTTTGTTGAAGTATGACACGCATTCAGAAAAGTATACAAATCAGGGGTGTACAGCTCATGGTGACTCATGTAACCACCAAAAAGGTGTCATCTTTGGAGTGAAGTTGCTTCTATTTACACTGGGATCTTTGCTTATTGGAGAGTGAAAGTCCAGTTGTTCATCGGTTTGTCTGCTTTTATGAGAAGCAGAAGTATGACCAAAAGATCTTGAGTGGTCCATTCCACATCACAAGGAAACAGAGACCCAGGGTGTCCCCAGAGGGAGAGGGCTTGTATGGACATCCAGGGAGGGAGAAAAACAAGAAAGACAACACTTGCAGACCCATGGAAGAGCTGAGAGATGTCTCAGAATAGAACTTATTTCTCAAAAGCAGGTTATATTGATACGCAATGAGCTAGAAGCTCCCATCACTCAACTCACAGGCCACCAGCTATTTTCCTCTTATCCCCGCACACCATCCCTGCAGCTCCTGAGCATCTTCCACTCCTTTCCCTCTCTCTCATGACTTCTCTTGACTCACAGCTTCTGCAACACCCAACATCGACTGCTCAGCTTCTGGGTGTGACCCCTTTCTCTGTATTCCACCCTCTGCCCCATATGCCAGTGCTGGGTGGCTCACAGCCAAAGCAGTGGCTCTACCTGGTCTAAAGGGGGGTGGGGGAGCAGCTTCGCCTCCAAGCCAGCCCCTAGGCCACAGCCAGTGCACTGCCCACCTCTAGCCCAACCAAGTATGGAAACGACATGACACATAATGATGTCTGTTTCAGAAAATACTTGTTTTAGGGAACTATATGCACAGCAGTCTCTGAGGTTTCCTAGAAAGTGCCAGTGTACTTGAAAAACACTTGGGTCATTGGATCTAAGTGTGAATCAGAAAACCTGAATTCTAGCTCTGGCTATGAACATAACTGGTTCGTAATTTGGGCAAAATGTTTAAACTTTCTTTGTCTCACTGTTTTCACCTAAACTGGAAGTTAGATAAGACAATAATTAGTGTCCCTCGCAGCCCCAGAGTTCTGTGATTTGAGTTGGAACAGGAACCCTAAGGCCAGGAATTCATGAACCTCTGGAAGAAATGAAGTGAGGGAGAGTGTGAGAGGCACCAGTCAAAGCCCCAGAGAAGAGAGCCAAGGAAAACCGTGCATGCTGCCAAGCTGGGCTCCTTTACCTGTCCCAGCAAGAGAGAGCACCACCATGACGGAGCTTCATCATCGCTCACGGCGGAGCTGGGGGAGGCACCTTGAGGGTTGTGGGAGCGGGTGGTAGTCAGAGTGTGAGTGCAGCTGGAGGTGGGGGCTGCTGAGTGTGCAAACTGGCGATGTGCTGGTCTTAGGAACACATGAGTCTGGGTACAGATGGTCTTATCTTTGAGCATATGGATCTGAAGGATCTCAGCTCCTTGATAACCCTTGTTTTAGATCGCAGAAATCAAGAATGACCAAAAGAAGACATCCCCCCAATATAAAATGTGGGGTAAAGAGATGATTTAAGAAATATAAGTGTTCTGAGACCCAGATTCCAAAGCCAGAACTTAATCTATCTAGGAACGCCCCCAGCCCTAAGGCATCCTCCATCCTATTATCAGGTTTTATTTTCTTCTCAAATTTAGCAATACCTGAAACCTCTTTATCTCCTGTTTCTTGTCTGCTTCCCTCCGTACCATGATATAAGCTTCATGAGAATGGAACCTGATCACTCGGGGTTTCCACGACACCCCGTACCTATTTGGTGTCTGGCACAGTATAGGTCCTCAGTCAGCATTTACGATTCAATGAACAAAAAGTCTTTGAGGTAAAATGAGGAAGAGAAGAGCAGGAAGAGAACACTGATCTTTGCATCTGCTTATGTAAGTGAGCAGAAATTAATAAGCCCTAGACTAGCGAACAAGTTATCTGTGAGCTAAGTGAGACGCTTCACTGTGAGTCAGGCAGATATTCTGACAAAGCAATCTACTCTTTTGAGGGAATGTACCCCAATGAAAAGGCAAAGAGATATCGTGGGAATGTGCTCTGATCTATATCACCAGCTCTGAGTCACTGAAACACACACACATACACACATGGACACATACAGGGGCACACACACACAGCATTCTCAAGCAAATACAAGACTCTAAATACAACTTTATCCACTGAAGAATAAGTTATGAGCAAAAACGAAGCACAATATGGGAGTCTTTGCATTGATGCTTTTAAACTTAAAATATAACATATAATATCTTTAAAAAGAAAAATTACTATAGGAAACAAAAAATCCTACAAATCTTCTAAATATTCTCAAAACAATTAAGGAAAATATGGACTTCAGGAAAAAAAACTACAAAAAGGAATAAATAGGTTAGAGAAGAGATGATAACACGAGATTTTAAAAATTGTCTAGCAGAGCTCAGAAGAAACACCAAAAAAAAAAAAAAAACCTACAAAGCTATTTTGGAAATGAAATCCAAATTTGAAGCAGTAAGGCTAGAATGTATATTTCTATAAACTGTTAATAAAATGAAGAACTGGTTTGAGAAAATAATACAGAATGCGAAGTAGAAAGAGAGACACAGATACAAAGGCAATAAGACAAAAATATAAAATACAGAGGTCAGACAGTGAAGACCGCTGAGTGGAGTGTCTCTAAGTTAGGAAACCAAACTGAGGAAAGAAACGAAACTCAAAGACGTAATAAAAATTGTTCCTGAAGCGAAGAAAACTTGAATACATAGATGGAAAGATTTACCCTGGGGAGGTTACTGAATGTCGAGGTTAAACATCTGTCTGTGTGTGTGTGTGCGTGTGATCATGGCAATAAGTAAATAAGTAAATAAATGCAGTCATCTCAGAAAGAAGACTGGTCTCAGACTTTCCACAGAAATCATTGCTAAGAGAGAGGAGTCATGTCCAGACTTGTACTTTCGAGGGAGGAAAGAGAACCAAGAATTTTATACCAAATCCAAAAGTCATGCTCAGACATGCAGGGACTCAGGGAACTTAGTATCCATTAAACTTTCTTTAAAAATTACTTGATGACAAAATCCAGCCAGCCAAAATAGGAATTGATACAAAGGACTCAAAATGACTTCATTGTGATATAAAACGTATACACACACTGAATCTCTCTCAGCGCTGGCTGCCGGGAGAATCACTTAGGAACTCTGAAACAGGCTCGTTACTAAGCCTCTCTCCAGACCAATTAAACTTAGAATCTCTCAGATGTGGCCTCAGAATCAATATTTTTTAACACATCCTTAGGTGAGACTATCGTACAAATAGGGCTGAAAATCACTGATTCAGAAATGAAAACAAAGGCTAATCAACTATGAGAATCATGGTTACAGAAAGTGCCCAAAATGTAAAAAATATATGTAACAAAGAAAAGTCAGTTGGTCTAAGGGAGAAGAAATAAAAGAACAACAATTCTCTCATGATTATTGTTCTTATTTCATAGTGGAGAACAAAATAGAATTGACTGGATACATTTTGAAAAATTAAGCACAGCTTTCAAACTTTCCATTTTGTCAGTAACGTCTGAATCCTCTACAGGCAGTAACTTCTCATTAATGGATTGTAGTTCACCAGCAGCCCCTGAAACACCCACTAGAAGACCGCAGGGTCACATAGGATGCAATGGGTGAGTTGTTCAGAGACAATAACTGTAGAATTTAGGATTAGGAACAGAGAAGAAATAATAAGCTTCTGCACCTTCTTTGACTCTCACTGATGAGAGTGTGGGAACTGGAATTCTTATATTCCCTTAGTGCAAGTGCAAACAGGTCCAAAGTTTTTGAAGAACAGTCTAGCATAATATATGTTTATTTGAAATGTTCATATTTCTCATCCCAGAAATTCCACTTCTAAGAATTTCTCCTAAGAAGTGCGTACACAAACGTGCCATGATGGTTGTGCAGAACTGTTGGCCGTGACATTATCTGTAGGAGGAGAGCAAGGACATTCCCAGTCATGGGGAATTCCTTCAGTGCACTATGGTGAATCCATACACTGGAAGGCTTTGCGCTTGTTAAAATAATCAAGCAGTATTCACCCCAAATCATCAAACTGTAAATTTAAAAGAGTTGCATTTTGTTATGTACTAATTATACCTCAATAAAGTTGGTCTCTAAAGGTGGATGAGATAGACCTTTAAGAATGATGTAGAAAGAGGCTCATGATGTGCTGCTGAAGGGAAAACCAGGGTGTAGACCAGGATGTGTATTGTGATCCCATGCATGTGTGTGCATGTATGTTTTTATGTGTTTATTTATGTGTTGGTGTGAATGGGTGTTCATATACATAGAAAAGATCTAGAAAGTGTCACAAATACTCTACAGAAGTAATCTCTGAAAAATGAAAATAAAGGAAATGTGAAAAGATACTGATGTCTACTAATTTATTTTTGCCCTCAGTCCCAGTGTCCCGCCCCGTCCTCACCATCAGGACTCCCGGGACCCGGGCCGTGGTGGGGGACGTGGTGGAGCTTCGCTGTGAGGCCCAGAGGGGGTCTCCCCCGATCCTGTACCGGTTTTATCACAAGGATGTCATCCTGGGGAGCCGCCGGGCCCACTCTGGAAGAGGAGCGTCCATCAACCTCTCTCTGACTGCAGAACATTCTGGAAACTATGCCTGTGAAGCCGACAACGGCCTGGGGGCCCAGCACAGCGAGGTGGAGACACTCAGCGTCACAGGTGGGTTGATTCCAACTATAGCCCAACCGGCGACCCACTGTGCCCCCACCTTCCCCTGCAGCCGAGACTGGAGGTCCCATGGGGCCCTTTGTGCTGGGACATCACAGCAGGCCCACTGCACACTCAGCCTCCACCTGGGAGCTCAGGATTCTGCATTTGCAGGAACTTGCACCTTCTCTTTGCTTGTTATGCACTTGCTAGAAGCAACACTGTAGTCACGGTGACCCGAAATTCCCTAACATAGACGCAAAGGTTTTCGGTACCAACTACATCCTGGTCAACAGTGATCAGCAAGAAAGGAAATTATAAGTGCAGCGGGTCTCACCTCAGAGGAGATTTAGGTGGGGTTCCCTCTGTATGATAATCCGGAAAAAGGCCAAGTCACTCTCTCGTTGGCCCTTCAACTTTCCTCGGCTCAGGCTCCCACCAGGAGCTCTGGCTAGAAGACTTCCCAACGTCCTCTCCTGACTTCTTACCCGCCCTGTTGCGTTCAGCTACAGCTCGGTCTCCCCCTGGCCCTGTCATGGGCTGACCTCCCCGCCGAGCCCCTTTTAGTGCAGGTTGGGGCCTCACCCATAGTCTTCCTCTCTACCTGCATTCGCCATCGGTCCATGACTCTAACGTCCACACGGCGGGGCCACTCATCACCGTGGCTTGTCGTCACATCAGCCACGTCCACCTGCGGCTCCAATGACCTGGTCACAGCCTCCTGTCCTACTTGCTCCTTCAGCCCATCCGATCACCCCTGTTCTCAGACCCCAGCAGAGCCCCAGCTCACCGACACCTTACTCCCTCCCCGACACTCGGTGACATCCCCGGCTGCATGAATAACAGGCTTCTCCTGTTCCTAGTTTTGATTACACCAATTTCTCCTTTTCCCCAGGTGTCTTTTGATTTCTCAGAAGTCAATGTAATCTTTGTTTTCAGGTTCCGCAAGCACACCTGTGACCGCACACCCAAGCACGGGAGCCACACACAGCACTACACCAATGTCATTGTTTCTTCAGATCAGAACAAATTACAGCTGGGTTCTGAGTAATGTCACAAGGCCACTAAAACCTGAGGAAAACAGTTTCCAGTTTGAAAGGTCTCTCCTATGAAGGAACATATTTAAACAGTAGAAACTGATGCTTAACTATTTTTCTTCCCTCAGTCCCGGCGTCCCGCCCCGTCCTCACCCTCAGGACTCCCGGGACCCGGGCCGTGGTGGGGGACGTGGTGGAGCTTCGCTGTGAGGCCCAGAGGGGCTCTCCCCCGATCCTGTACCGGTTTTATCACGAGGATGTCACCCTGGGGAACAGCTCGGCCCCCTCTGGAGGAGGAGCGTCCTTCAACCTCTCTCTGACCCCAGAACATTCTGGAAACTATGCCTGTGAGGCTGATAATGGCCTGGGGGCCCAGCGCAGCGAAGCGGTGACACTCAGCGTCACAGGTGGGTTGGTCCTACCCTCAAGCAGCACAACCAAGCCTGGCATGCCTTCTCTCCCCAGCGGCCAGACTGGAGCTCCGACACCCCCACTGCCGGTGTGACAGCCCAGCCGGGGACTTCCTGCTGGCACAAACCCATCTGCAAGTCCAGGTCCCTTCCTGCAGTTACGGCTGTAGGAACCTGGACCTTCCAAGCAGCACAGTCTTCCTATATGGGATCAAAACTCCTCACTAAAAATGCAAAAGCTTTTTAGACCATACACTATATACTAATCTATAAGTATGATTACTGAAAGGGAAATTAAGAAATTTTGAGTACGTGCCTCTCTGCTCCAAAAAAAGTTTTGGCCATTCCTTGTCTGGATTTTTCTCCCTTTTACCCCCACAAGCCTCTACTCTTGTGCTTCTTTTATTACCAGGAATATAAATATGCCTCAAACTTCTTTATTAAAAACTCTATATTAACATTAACTCCATGCATAACCTTTCAGGAGACACAACCAAACCTGTTTACAAAGTGATTCTTAAACCAATGGTGGCACAGGAAACACAGAAAGGTGAAAGCAGGATGGCATGGATGGAATTGGTCAGCCCTCCACCAAATTCCTCCATTCTCTATGCTACCCTCTGACCTCTTGCCATTAAGTATTATATCCAAAGGGAAACTGCATCTTGTGAGCTCTGAACCTGTTGTGATGGCCCCTCCTGGCTGGCCAAACCTCCAGACTCCTGCTTAGGGAGAACTGGGGTATAGCAAAAGTATGCTAAGGACAGTTGAGAAGAATGTTCTGGTCATCACTGTTATCACCACCACCATCACCATCACCACCATCATCACCACCACCATCACCACCACCACCACCATCACCATCACCACCATCATCACCACCACCATCACCACCACCATCACCATCATCACCACCACCATCACCACCACCGTCACCACCACCGTCACCATCACCACCACCATCACCACCACCACCACCATCACCACCACCACCACCACCACCATCACCATCACCACCACCACTACCACCATCACTACCACCATCACCACCACCATCACTGTCATCACCACCACCATCACCACCACCATCACTGTCATCACCATCATCACCATAACCATCATCACCACCACCATCACCACCACCATCACCATCATCATCACCATCACCATCATTACCACCAACATCACCATCATCACCATCACCACCATCACCACCATCATCACCATCACCATCACCACCATCATTACCACCAGCATCACCATCATCACCACCACCACCATCATCATCACCACCATCACCATCATCACCACCATCACCACCACCACCATCACCACCATCATTACCACCAGCATCACCATCATCATCACCCCTGAGTCCTTGCATGTGCTAGGCCCTGTGCTTAGTACTTAGCATGTAATATCTCATTTCATCTTTAAGATAAACCAGTGAAACCACTTTTATCCCCAGTTTGCAGGAGAGGAAGGTGAGGCTCAGAGGTAGAAAGTAGCCAGTTTACACACAGCTGGGAATGGGACAGCCAGGTTGAGGCATGGGCCTACCCAGGTCTCCACCTAAGTCTACATCGTGACATTCCTTCATCCTTTGTGGCCATGTTTTAACACAACTTTTGAGTTTTTAGTAATTAATTATTCTGAAGGAATACATAAATCTTCATGATAAGAAAAGTGAATGGTACAAAAGGGACAATACGAAAAGTGAAGGTCTCATTCTACCTGCAGACACACACTTTCATGTCCACATACTTCCAAGATATAACCACTGTTAATAGTTTCATGGGAGAAAAGAAAAAAAAGGAGAGGAGAGGAGAGGAGAGAGGAGAGGAGAGGAGAGGAGAGGAGAGGAGAGGAGAGGAGAGGAGAGGAAAGGAAAGGAAAGGAAAGGAAAGGAAAGGAAAGGAAAGGAAAGGAAAGGAAAGGAAAGGAAAGGAAAGGAAAGGAAAGGAAAGGAAAGGAAAGGAAAGAAGGAAAGGAAAGGAAAGGAAAAGAAAATAGTTTCATGAGTATTTTTCTCTCTTTTTAAAAATTTTTTATTTAAATTTAATTTAGTTAACATACATAGTATTAGTTTCAGGGGTAGAATTTAGTAATTCATCAGTTGCATATAACACCCAGTGCTCATTACATCAAGTGCCCTCCTTAATGCCCATCACCCAGTTACCTCATCCCCCACCCACCTCCCCTCCAGCAACCCTCAGTTTGTTTCCTAAAGTTAAGAGTCTCTTATGGCTTGTCTCCCTCTCTGCTTTTGTCTTATTTTAGTTTTCCCTCCCTTCTCCTATGTTCATCTGTTTTGTTTCTTAAATTCCACATATGAGTGAGATCATATGGTGTTTGTCTTTTTCTGACTGACTTATTTCTTTTAGCATAATACCCTTTAGAAGTCCTAGCCTCAGCAATCAGACAACTAAAAGAAATAAAAGGCATCCAAATTGGCAAAGAAGAAGTCAAATTTTCACTCTTCACAGATGACATTATAGTCTATGTAGAAAACTCAACATACTCCACCCCAAAATTGCTAGAACTCATGAATATTTTTCTAGAAATATTCAAATATATTATAAACATAAGGGTGTAAAATTTTTTCACAGAAGTAGAATCAGGTTATACATAATTATGCAACTTGCATGTTCACTTAAAAAATACATCTTGGACGTCTTTTGTATTTCATCAGTCAGTTAACTATCCCTAAAGGAAGCAGTCTTAGAGGTAGATTTGCGGGGTCAAATTTGATGTGCATTTTAAATTTGGCAATTTAAGTTTGCCAAATTTGAGAAAGTGTCTCAAATCCACAATCCCGCCTAGAGCATGTTGAGGGGCCTGTTTGTCCACAAGTCCAAGAGTATTATCTGTCTTTTTAGGCTTCGTCCTTCTGATGGGTGTTTTTATTTGTATGTATTTAATTAGTAACGGAGATAATTATCTATTGGCTACTTGAAGTTTTCAGCGATTCATAGCCTTTCCACACTTTCCTGTTGGGTATTTTTGTGCATCTGTAGATTAAGGTCAGTAGCTTTATCTGTCATATGAGTTTCAGTCTAGTTTCCAAGATTGAGATCTGACCTCTGCCATTTGTTTATAATTTCTGCTCATTTACGAATGTGTTAGAAGTAGGAACTTGTATTAACTTTTTGTCTCCCTCAGTCCCAGCGTCCCGCCCTGTCCTCACCCTCAGGGCACCCGGGGCCCAGGCCTTCCCTGGGGATGTGGTGGAGCTTCTCTGTGAGGCTCAGAGTGGCTCTCCCCCGATCCTGTACCGGTTTTATCACGAGAATGTCACCCTGGGGAGCAGTTCGGCCCCCTCTGGAGGAGGAGTGTCCTTCAACCTCTCTCTGACCCCAGAACATTCTGGAAACTATGCCTGTGAGGCTGATAATGGCCTGGGGCCCCAGCGCAGCGAGGCGGTACCACTCTCCATCTCAGGTAAGTTTCCTGTGCCCAGGCCACCGATGTGGACAGATATCCCCTCCAAGGATATTCTGATAATCCTCCCGATGTGCGAGCAGAGTACTTCTCAAGGACAGGGACACGAAGCTGAGAGTTCTCTACATGGTCCTCTTCTGAAGTGTGTCTGAAGGGATGGTACTAGAGTGGGAGCAGGGGGCCAAGGAGGACCACCGACTTTGATGCTCGCTGGTGGGCCCCGTCCCTTCCGGCCCTCCAGTCTGGCCTCAGCCGCAGACATGAGCTTCCTCCCCGAGAGCAGAGCCATTTCCCGGGCTGCTGCCTAGGCTCCCAGTCCTGGTGCCTGGACTCTTCCTCCCTCCCAGGCCCAGCATCAGCTGCAGGGGTCAGAGCAGCTCAAGACCACGAGCCTCTCCCTCCAGCTCACGTGCGGGGTCTCCCCTCCAGGGCTGACGGGGAGCAGAAGCGGCTCTCTTACCACCGGTGTGGCTGGGGGCCTGCTCAGCATGGTGGGCCTCGTGGTCTTGGCACAGCTGCTGTATTGCCGCCTCCCCAGGAGAGCAGGTGGGTACCTTCTGCTTGAGGCCCTGCCCTCCCCGCCCCCTCCCCTCAGGCTGCCTTTGTCAGCACCCCTGAGCTCTCAACAGCTCCCCACCTTCCCCGCCTGCTCCCCCAGAATTCGTCTTTACAAACACAGGGTTCCCAAAACAGCTCCAGTGCACAAAGATGCCTCGATGAGACAGAGTTTATCCAATATCATAAACCTCAGTGTGTCTCCCTCTCCACCCTTACGAGCCCCCAAGGAAGGGGAGGAAGAGGAGAAAGACCGAGAAATAGGAATGGGAGCAGAAACCCAATGGGATCTGATGACCTCCTGATTGTTTAATGTGCAGTATGTCCACCGCGGATCAGACCTGTTTCCCGCTGGCAGCTGTGGACATTGCTCTTGACAAAATCCTCTTTCATGGTGTGACTATGCCCCGCTGCAAGCCAGGGTCAGCAGTTTTCACCCCATCTGCCACCTCCCTTGGGCACAGCGGAGCCGGGTCCACCTAGTGCTGGCGGCCCGTGCAGCAGGTTCTCGTGAGCCTCCTAGCAGCTGTGCCCCTGGTGACGGCCTCCTTCCCCTGGCTCCAGTGACCCTCTGCTTTCCTTTGCAGGAGGAAGGCCGACCTCCGACCCCTCCAGGTAAGACCCGGGCTGTGCTGCTTGTGGTTCATGAGATGCCCACAGGGGACAAAAATGAACGAGGTCTGGTCACTGCTGGGGACACAGATAGGTTGTGCACCTTCGTGTTGCTGTCTTGCTTGGCATATGTCGAGGCCGTTGCCAGGACCTTCTCACCACCTTAGCTACACACACCTTCTTGCATCAAGAGTTAAGTGCTTTCTATTTAGTAACCTACATTCTCTACCACTGCCCCTTGCTTGTCTGAGTGACCACTGTAAGACTGAATCCATCCATGTCCTAAGCTAGTCTCAGCTTGGCCACTGCAAAGCTCTGGACATGCCCAACCTAATACCTGCTCTGGGGACACCCGAGAAGATGGAGTCACAGGACCGGCCACCCAGAGAGACCGCTCTTCCCACCGGAGGCGGTGCCTGTAAGAAGGGGCTGCCATCTTGGATCCCGGAGGCTAACCTTGGGACCCCCACCATGGCTCACAAACCATCTCTGGGCAAGCCCATGGCTGCAGCATCCAAACCATGCAGAGTTCCTCTGAGCCCTCATCATGACTGATTTCTCTGAGATCCTGATCTAAGAGTTCAAATCCTGGCTCTTGCCCTTTGTAGTCACGTGGTCTTGAGCAAGTCACTTCGCCTCTTGGAACCATCACCTTCTCCATCTATAGAAGAGGGATAATGAGAGAATCAGCTTCATATTGTTGTAAGCATGAGCACAGGCCTGGTGTGTATCAGGTGCCCACGAAGTCTGGAAACATCGTGATTTGTAATGCGATCGTTCACACCAGCAGAGCATCGGGTCTGTGCTCATCTACGCGTCCAGGCTTGGCAGCCAGCTGCTGGTATAAAGACCTGCAAGCAGGGAGTGATGATTACAGCTGCTTCGTCAGGGCTGCTGGGAGACATGGCTATTTCTGTCTCACAGGAGCCCTTCAGACTCGGACCCCCAGGAGCCCACCTACTACAATGTTCCAGGCTGGATGGAGCTGCAACCGGTGTACAGCAATGGTGAGGACCAAGGGCCCCCCACTAGGGCAGGGACCCCAGGGTTGGTCCAGGCAGGGGTGGGGCAGGAGAGGACCATGGGGCTGTGCAGAGGACAAGCTCTGGCTGGGGGAAGTAGGTCGGATAAGAGGCAAGGACCTTATAGCTCTCTCAAACTGCCCCTTCTTTCCAAGTCAACCCTAAAGGAGGAGATGTGGTATACTCAGAAGTGCGGATGATTCAGGAGGGGAACAGACATGCAGGTAAGACCCGTGAACTCTCGACTTCGAAGGCACCAGCCGCACGCAGCTCGGCCTCCACCCCTTCCGCAGGTCTGGGCCGACCGGACACAGAGCCGCCCTCACACAGGGTCGCTGGTTTTCTTCACTTGCGCCCACCTGCCCTGCTGGGCTCCCCGGCCCCACCGTGCCCGCCGCACTCTCCATCCCCCACCGACGGCCTCGGGAGAGCCTGGGGGACACCTGCTCTGTCCAGGCTTTGGCATTCCCCAATGTCAAGAGACATGGGCTGGCATTCCTCTTCTCCCTCCATCAGCTTTCTATTGCTGCCATGACGCATGTCGCCAACGCATTATCTTACGGTGCTGGAGGTCAGAGGCCAGACACAGGTCTCCCCGGGCTGCGCTCCTTTCTGGAGGCTCCAGGGGAAAAAGTACTTTCTTGCCCTTTCCGGCTTCTCAAGGACACCCCTCCACACGGCTCACGGCCCCTTCCTCCATCTTCAAAGCGGACAGTGCTGTGCTGCATCCCTCTGATCATTCATCCAAAGCCGGGTCTCCCTCTGAGCACAGCTGGGAAAGTTCTCCAATTTAAAGTTCTCCCTAAAATCTCACCTGGATAATCCAGGATAATCTCCCACTGCAAGGTGCTTAATCTGAATCACATCTGCAAAGTCCCTTCTTGCGAGGTCACACACTCACAGGGTCCAGGGATTGGGACACAGACATCTCAGGGGCATGACTCTTCCTCCCACTCTAACCCACAGGGTTGAGAAAGCAGATGTGGGGATGCCGTCCCAGCAGCTTGAGGATGACTCACTGCTGCTGGGCTGGCTCTGCCCGTCCTCTCCGGTGGGTGCTCAGCCATGACCGGCCCCAGCCCGGCTCCCTCCTGCACAGGGGAGACCTGCCTCTGGGGCAGACTCCCTTTCACCTGTGCTCTGTAAGGAGCGCTGTGTGATTTTACCCATTCTGCCTCCCTCTCTGGTTTTCCGATCCTCTTGTATAGTCAAACGAACTGTGTTTGTGCCCATGCTTGGTTCAATGGCTCACCTGTCACACACAGGAACTTGCTCATACTCACAACTTCCTTTGAGGTGAGTATTGTTATTATCTCAATCTTATAAATGAGGGAACTAAGGCCGAGGACCTTAAGTGAGACCGGCCTGAAGTCACAAAGCCTAGATGGTCCCTCCAAGCCAACAGGAGAGAGCCGCCTGCCAGATGTCACATTCCACGTTCCAGATTTAGGGTAGTATATAAAAGTAATAACAACACCTAACGTCCCACCATGTGTTGAGACTCTGTGTGCCAAGTACAGTTCCAGGTGCTCTAAATAAATATATGTGCGCTTATATATTTAATGCTTGTTTATGTGTTTATTCATAGCAGTCAGGACCGTACCTGGCACACGTGACGGACACTGGAAAATACACACACACACGCACGCACACACACAAACTCATATCAATTTACAGTAACCCCAGAGGGGGATGATGTTATTACTCCCACCATATGGAGGAGACCACCAGGGCAGGAGAGGTGGCCGTGACCTGCCTGAGGCCACACAGGTGACCCGGCCGGGCTCTCCGCAGTGCATGCAAGGAGTCTGAGCTCAAAGGACTAACAAGAGAAGAGGTGGTCTCAGGGAGCCTGGGGAGCTGGGAGGGATGCTGAGGAGGGCTGGGCCCCACCGGAGGCCGAGGTCTCAGGCCAGGGCCCTGGCGGCACAGGGAGGCTGCCGTCTGGGCGGGGAGAGGACCCGGGGTGGGACGGGGCCGGTGGGGACGTGGGGCCGGGCGAGAGCGCTGGGTCATCTTTGCCAGCTGAGTGCTGCTCTTCTTCCCACAGCGGCTTCAAACTCCGCATTAAGGCTCCTCCGGACCTACCTGCCCTCCCACGGCCCGGCCGCCAGCCAGCAGCGGCTTTCCAGACCCCAGGGCTCCTCTGTCATCTACTCGCAGGTAAAGGTGGCACCCCTCCCGGCCTCCGCGGCTCCTCGCAGCTGAGTCCACACACCGGCCCTGCACCCTAAGCCATCCTGGGGACAGGGACATGGAAGTGGGAAGATCTGAATGGCTCCAGGCCCCATCCTGTGGCCTCGGCCATCAGCGTGACCAGAGCACAGGACCTGCAGGACACTGCTGTTTCCCAAGTGACAGGCTGGAGCTTGTGGGTTTTTTGTCCAGTGACGTGTGTCTCCCGCCCAGGACCATCTTGTCCCCTGGCTTCCTCAGCAGGCTTCAGCCACGGTCTCTTCTCTGAGTCCCACTCCCACATACACCCCAAACTCTACCCAGTGGGGCCTGCTCCTGGACATCTGTGGACATCTGTGCCCTGCGGACACCTGTCCTTCTCCCGATGGACACCTGCCCTCCCACGGACATCTGCCCCCCGTGGACACCTGTCCTCCCCACAGACACCTGTCCTCCCCCGATGGGCACCTGCCCCCCACGGTGGCTTTCCTCAATGGTCATCACCCTGGCAGGAATACTGCAGCACTCAGCCAGGTGGGACAGCATGTGGCCCTGGGAACAGGCACGGGCAGTCTGCGGACCTTCTCACCATGGGGCTGCATTCTGTGCCCCCATCTGCCTCAGACACTAAGGTCAGCCCCTGACACCAGGACAGCTTCTCCCCTGCATACGGGCCGATACCCCTGCCCGAGTCGATGGGTTCACAGCCCCTTCCCGTGCGCCCTCCTGTGCGGGCACAGAGATGTCCTCTCACCCGTCACCGGGAGGAGACACACATTCCAAGCATGGGCCATTCTGACAGGGCCACCTCTGAATGTCATAAAGACAGAGAAGGGCAGCGAGAACGGGGGACGGAGGAGGTCTGACGGTCTAGTGGGGACCGTGATCGGATGCCAGATCAAGAAGAAGCCACGGGAGAAATTTTGGACACAGGGAAAAAAGAATATGAACTTTATAGTATTGATACTATTGAATCAATAATCTGATATTCCTTTAAGAATATTTTTGAAAATATTTGAAATACCTTGAAGTGATTCAGTAAAAATGTTTAAATGTGTGTGTTTGTGTGTGTGTTAGTGCACGTTTCTTTGAGTTTGTGTGTGTGTGTCCAGTATTCGGCCCCTGAGCAGCCTCCTGGGAGCACCCCCAGGCAGTGAGGTTGGTCCCTCCACGCTCTGACATGGGCCAGAAGGGTGATTGCGTCAGGGGCCACTCCAGGCCACGCCACACCCAAAGCCAAGAGCCCCTCTCCGCCCTGTTACCCTCCCCGGATTATGTCATCTGAACTGTCTGGCCGTCCTTCGGGGCCAGCGTGCCAACCCTGAGCACCGCAGATACTCCCGAGACAGTTAAGTTCTGTCGGGGAGGGAAAGGCTCTGGGGCCACAACCGTGGACTACTGGGGGGTGTAGGGAAAATGTAGGACTTGGGTGCACAACAGAAAAACCCCAAGCTGACCTCCACACAGCAGGTTAGAAGGCAGTCTGAAAACAAGCAGGGGTCTCTGTGAAGACTGTGTGCAGAGAACAAGTCGCTTGGACGATACACCAGTTAGAACTCAAAGATCCTAACCTGGTCTTAGTCCCTGATGATGCGGTGGAGACCTCTGATCCCCCAGGAGCAGCAACAATAAACATAACAGCAACTAGGAAGCCCCGGAGAAACCAGACAGATAAGGGAGTCCTGGTTCAAACCTGACACAGGCTCAGTGCGAGGTGGTGGTGGGCAGATGACCGAGTGGAAGGAAGACACCATCCCCCGTGGACCCTTGTCCTCTGAGCTCCCAAGGTTTCCCTACGTAGCTTTTTATTTCCTTCCGCGGGGGCCTCATTCCAGTGCTTGTTTCTGCGCGGGTAACGTTCACGGCATCGTGATGCCTTCACGCTGTGTCAATGCATTTTCAGAATCAAACCAAAGCACGGGACACTTAACGACAGTTGCTTCGGTCTTTTTTTTTTTTAAGAATTTTTTTTATTTATTCATTTGAGACAGAAAGATACAGAGCGAGAGAGAGAGCAAGAGCAGTGGGGGCAGCAGAGGAAGAGGGAGAAGCAGACTCCTTGCTGAGCAGGGACCTGGAGATCATGACCTGAGCTGGAGGCAGACGCTTAAACCAGCTGAGCCACCCAGGCGCCCCTGCTTCGGTCTTTATATACGATAAACACGCTAACCTGACAGAAATCGGAGGCAGCAAGCCCAGGCCCATCTATGCGCACTATTTCCTCATTTCCTATAGTCGAGAACCAGCAGATTTTGTCTTGAGATGATACAACGAGAAATAGATTCAAGTCACTCTTTTTAAGCATAAATCGAACCCTGGAAAAACCTTGTAATTTTACAAGTCAAAGCCAGGAAGTAGAGGGGCAGGAAGAAAGGAAGGTCATAAAACACTAAATTCTTTCTCTTCCGTACAGTGGAGTTAATAGACACTCTCTAAAGTTGATAAATCCAGAATTTGCATATGGTATCGTGACATTTATATCTGTGAGCCAATAACCAGATGACTAAAAACAGAAATTGTTAACAGCAGCGGCAAACCTCAAGTAAAAGGAGGAGAAACTTCCCTTTCGTCGTCTGCTCTGATCTACCGTTTGAATTTTTAAGCACAAGCATGTGTCCTTTGCAGGAGAACGTGTCTCTGTGGAGGGGTATCGGAGGGATTGTTGCTGCACAGTGAAAACTCAAGGTAAAGCTGACCACTAGTGACCACTGGATGCCACTGGGTCCCCGGGCTGGTGCCAGGCCTGGGAGAAGAGTAGCCAGGAACAAGCTGGGGGAGCTGCCTCCTGTCTCCTGGGGGCCACCCTGCTGGAGCCTGGTGGCCTTGCCAGGTGCCAGCAGCAGGAGAAGCATCCTGCTCCCGGACACGGCAGCCCCAGGCTGCACAGGGGTTAGCGCCCTGCCTGGAGCACCCTGCCGCATGGCGTCACCTCGGGAGAAAACGCGCTGATGGACGGGCGCTGCAGGAAGGCAGGGAGGGCCAGGCGGCGTGAGGAGGGGCAGAGACGGGAAAGCCCCGGAAGGCAGCGTGGGATGGAACAGAGGCCAGCGGGCCAAGAAGCCATCCCATCAGGCAAGAGGGTAGAGCCCAGACTCCTGAGATCTGCCCCGTGCCTCGTGCCCCAGGTCAGCTGCCTAACCCGAGGGCAGCTTAGTGCGCTCACCTGCAGGGTGGGGTAAGGACAGGACCTACCCCAAGCAGCTGTGGTGAAGACTAAGATTTAAACATTTAAAAAACTGTTTTCTCAGCTTGGCAGTTTCCCATAAAGCTACACCCAGACTTACGGCAGCCAGCAAGCCCTCCCCCCATCTCTGACCCCAGGGAAGTGAAAACCACCATTTACACCAAAACCTGCGCATGAATGTTTTTAGCAGTTTGATGACAAGTCTCCAAAAACTGGAAACAACGCAAATATCCCCAAACTGGTAAACGGATCAATCAAATGAACAAATCCCATACAATGGAATCTCACTGGGCACTAAAGAGAAAGACGGAGCTACTGGTCCCCGCGACCGCAGGGCTGAAGCTCCCCTGCATCGCAGCGCGTGGAAGAACCATCTTCAGAAACTGCAGACTGCACACATCCGTTTTTATGATACCCCTACAAGGAGGAACCGCAGGGACAGCTAGCCGGGCAGGGGCTGGAGCGCCAGGAGGGCTGGGCTGCAGGGCTCACCACAAAAGGGACAGGGGAGTTCTTGGCGGCGATGGAATGTTCTGTCTTGACTGTGCTGCGGGTGGTTACCTGAGCGTCTATATTGGCCAAGACTCAGACCGTGCACTAGAAAGAGCACACGTTTAAGTGGAAGGAGGCCTGTCTCTCGGGGCGCCTTTGCCCTTGTTGCGCCCCTGCCGGCCTCTCCTTCCCCAGAGCTTCACAGGGCTCCTTTCTGTGCTGCGGTCAAGTTTCTGTCCAGAAGGCCCTCCGGAGAGAGGCTAGCTCCGACCCCCAGCCCCACGCCCGGCACCGCTCACTGGCCCTTCGCGCGGCTTCCAGGCTCTTCACGTCTTATCGCTGTGGGACCTCCTGTCACAGCGGCTCGTTTCCTCATCCTCTCCACCCGCTAAGGCGCGGAGACCCCACAGCCCCCTTGGGTAATGCGTAGACAGTGCCCAGCAGGGTCTCGTTAAGTATGCTGTGAACGATGAAGGAATGATGCTTAGAGCAGAGCTGGGCGCGTGGACAGTAGTCCTTACGCGGTAGCTCTACCACCATCATGTCTAGTGGTCACTCGTAGTGCTGGTGGTGATGCCAGGCCACGCGTCACCTTTATTAAAGTGACACACGGCCCGGCGGTAACGTAAGTAGGTCCCTCTTCTCTTCCAGCGGAAGGACCGCACACATCGCAAAGGCTCAGCAAAGCCAGGCCAAGTTGTTCGAGTGTCCAGGCCCAGAAGAGTTGCTAGGAAGCCCCGGGAGGGACGGGGCGGGAGCGGGGGAGGCCAGCATGCTGCTGTGGCCAAGCCCCTGCGATGGGGGGCCTGTCCCGGCCTCCGGGAGCTCAGCCTGGCCGAGGGGACGGGGCTGCGGGGGACCCGGGGGGGGGGGGGTCTCGTGATTGTTTGCTATTCCGCCTGGCAGCAGACCAGAACCCCACACTTCTTTCCGTCCAGGCTCCGCCTCCGCGCACGCCCCGCCCTGCACGCACCGGGGACACCTTCAGTGTCCAGTCCCCGCCCCCGCCCCGCACGCATCGGGGACGCCTTCGGTGTCCAGCCCCTGCCCCGCACGCATCGGGGACGCCTTCAGTGTCCAGCCCCCGCCCCACACGCATCGGGGTGTCTTCAGTGACAGATAAGAGCTCTAGTCCCAGAAGGCTGACAGCCTGCACTTGAGGCAGCTTTGGTCCCAGGCTGGGGGTGTCTGTAATGGGAGACGGGCGGTGGGATCCAGCACTCCGACTCACCCCCAGGATGCCCCGTGCACCTGCGTGGACACACCGAGACTTTAGCCCGAAACAGGTTAATACTCCGGGGGTCTATTTGTTTACATTTTTTTCTGGTTTATTGTCTGTGGTTAAGGTTAAGATCAACTGGTTAAATAAAGTCGTATGTTGAGAAATACAGGGGAGCTGAATGGCTGTGACTCCGGAGGCCCAGGTGAAGGCCCCGCCAACTCCGCCAGGTATTTTGGGATGAAGCTAGAGCCCCTGTCCCCACAGCGTGCGTGTAGTTTAAGCCCCCGGCCTGCTGGCAGCCGTATGGTTACCTTCACCTGTCAACTAAGCGAGGCGTGGGCAGCTGGTAAAACAGTATTCCCAGGTGTGTCTGTGAGGGCGTTTCCAGAAGAAATTAGCGCTTGGATTGGGAGACTGTGTAAAAATCACCCTCACCACTGCAGGTGGCTTCAGCCAAATGGGTTGAGGCCCCAGTAGACCCAATAGAACAAAATGGTGGAGGGAAGGCAGATCCACACGCCGCCTGAGCAGCGCATCCGCCTTCTCCCGGGGGGCCAGCAGCGCCCAGCTTCTTGGGTCCTCGGGCTGAGACTGGGACTCACCTGCTGGCTTCCGCGGCCCCGGTCCCGCCCACAGAGGCTCCTCAGTCGCCATGTCCAGTGAGCCAACCCTCACCACGTCTCTTCCCCTCTGTCCCTTCCTCTCTGTCCGTGGGTCTGTCTGGCCTGTTGGTTCTGTTCCTCCCGAGAACCCCGGCTGACACAGCAGCCCCAGGGTGACCAAGACCACTTGTCACCAGGGAAGTTCTTGCTATCGAGATTTAAAGAAAAAGTCTCAAGGCCAAAATCTTTTGTTGCTGTTTGGGTTTGGGTTAGGGTCTTGCTCCCACCAAACTCCTCCCCGCTCCGAGGGAAGAGAAGACCCCCCCCCATCATATGAAGCTTGCTAACTGGTTTTCACAGAAGACACATTAAAACCTTGATGTTTCCATAGTTTAAAGGATGAAATGTTTAGATACATTATTCAAGTCATAAGAAGACAATTAGGTAAATGTTAAAGCTGATTTGGAACGTTACTCTGGTGGAGGCAAATGATTCAGCAGCACGCTGCTCACACCGTTTGGCGTGTGGTGTTACAGGACTTCTTCTCCATGCTGGAAAGGTCATTGTGTCAAGGGAACGAGATCGCCGTCCTCTTCCAACAAAACAAACATTTTAAAGGATTTCTGAATTTTTTATGAAAACCTAAACCCAACGTAGTGCTTTTGTTGTGGTAATTCCTGTCTTTCACATGTGAACAGGTGCTGCCCCATCCCCAGCTCTCACCAGCAGTGGAAAAGTACACCCAGGGCCTGGCCACAACCTCCCCACCCCATCCTCCCTCTGTCACGTAGGCAGGTCCCCCAGGGCTGGCTGCCTGTGAGGTTTTCACAAAAACCCTGAGCTGCTTGTAACCTCAAGTTACACTTGCAGTTCTTGAATTTTGTCACTTGCCTGTTTTGTGCCCCAATCTGCATCCCCAGATCAAAACCCAGTAAAATCCTGAAAGAGGCCCGAAATAGGCAAGCACAGGGGAGCTAGGTCCGAAGTCAGGGTCAAGGGAGGAGGAACCCCAGGTTTAAGTGGCTGGTGAAAGCTTCCTTTAGGGAAAAGAGAGTTAGCTGGACTCTGTGGGAGGGAAGGGAGGACCGGAGATTGTTCATGGGAAGGTTGGTGGGACCACCAGACACTCTTCAGACGCTCGGTCCACCCTGGGGCTGGGGTCCACACTCATGAGGTCACCAGCTTCAAAAGGAAAGGGCTCTCCAGTTTCTGTCCTTCACAGAAGGCCCTTGAGAGCTAGTAACCCTGTGTGGTGGGGACGGATTGCACCGGCCACCAACACCAGGACGGAGAAACACGACATGTGCAAGGCTCATGTGACCAACAGCAGAACGCATGGCGTCCGCGCGGCCAGTATGTGAGGCAGGCCGTCAGGGCCCCAGAGGCAGGCTCCATCGCCAACAAGGTTTTCTAGAAGGGCCGACAATAATAAGCACACGAGGGAGCACCAGCCCAAGAATCTCCTCACAAGTGCCAGATGAAAGAGATGCAGCTTGAGAAAGATGCAGGCCAAACAAATGCATAACAGTTGAAACTGCCCATTTCAAAGCCTGGCTCTGGGTCACTGAGCCCCTGACAGACGTGGACAGTGTCTCTCTCACAAGCACCTGCCAGCCCGGGCCCTCGCCACCCTGCCCGCCTCTGCCTGTTCTGGAGACAGCCTACTTGCAAAAGATAAACCAAAAACCCAAACCAAAGCACTAAGACCTAATCATCAAATCCTGCCACGCGGACTTGGAGACCACCAGCGCCACAGCCCTCGGCACCCTCCAGGGCCCATCGTGGGTGAGCCTGCTTCTCTCATGTGCGGGTAATAACCATTTTCCCGAAGGCAATGTCGACCTTTTGATACTTTATGTCACGGTGTCTGAAGCCTCACAATCTCCCCATTTGGAGGCAGAAGACTTTCACAACGTATTTCTAGAGTAATTCTACATTTTATTCTTTGTGAAAAGCTGTTTTCACGGGACTGCTGAGTTCTCTCAAACAACCCTCCAGACAAATGATAGGGAGTGGCCTCAGCCTGACAAATGAATTTGGGGGAGCCTCAGTCCATGGAGAATGGATTCCTTCGGTCCCCCACAGCCAGACTGCCGCTCCAGTCTGGCCAGCTACATGTGATTGCAAAAGAGCCCTTGGGAACGTGGAGGAAAGACGGGAAGATGCTGGACTGGGACACAATATCATGTGTCAGCGTCTGTAGGAGCATCAGCTCGCCTCGGCACACAGAGAGGATGCTGTCACCCCAGCAGGTGGATGATCTACCCCCTGGGGCTGTTTCCAGTCTGTCTGTGAGCACTCAGCAGGGAGCATGCCCGTGTTAGCAGGAAAGGAGGGGTGTAACAGGACTGAGCAGCAAGGACTCACTGTCAAAGCCCAGAAGCATCCAGAAAGAAAGCCACTGGGTAGGGTGGAGGCCGGAAGGCTCTGCGCTCCTCACCTTGGCCTCCCCCCTGGTCTTCAGGACAACCATCCAGATGGTGACAAGCTTGCCCCATTTGTGCCCCCCATGGAGAAGCTGGGTCCAGAGCCCTCCAGGAGGAGATGTGTTGTTTCCTTCCAGCCAGGGGTTCAGGAGTTCAGGAGACAACATCCCTTCATGAAGACACCTGTTTTGTCAGCCATGATGGTGGAAAGGGGACGTGGTTGTAACAGGTCTGAGCTCCCTTAAAGCAGAGGCACACATTCAGTTCTTTACCTCATTTTGGTCAGAGTGCCGGCGCCCAGGCTGAAGATCTCCTTATAAGAAAGGTCGCCAGAGTGTGAGTACAAGTTCCAGATGTGTCACCACATGCTCTCACCCCCTGACATCACTGGACATTGCCACCCCCTGGGAGACCCCCAAGCCCCGTTCACCCTAGGGCCAACTTCTGATGGTGGCTGGGAGCCTGGGCCCGTCCCTGCCTCACTGGCACCTGAGAGTCTGCTCGGATGCTGGTTAAACACTTCTGGTGGCAGGGCGCTTATTACCCAAAACATCAGACCAGAGGGTGTCTAGCCGAGCTGTCTACATTGCGGGACCGCTATAATCCTTAGCAGTGCCTTCCTGGAAACGTCCCCTGAAAGGCACATGATGCCTACTGCTCTCATAATTGCAGGCAGTAGCTGGAGAGCCACAGTGTGGCACGGACGGAGCAGGGGGACAGGGGAGACACAGCACTGTTGACTCCATCCCAAGAGGGCTGATGGTATCCAGGAGGAGACCAAGGTTTCAAGGGACCGCTCCGTGGGGCTGCAGTTCCACCTCGCGCCACTGGGTGTCGCTGGCGGGAGGGGCACAGACCGCCCCGCCAGGCTCTCAGCTGCTCCCAAAACTCCCCGTGCCCACCGTGAACTCAGTTTTGATTTATAATAACTTTATTACCACATTACTCAAAGGTGTGCAAATACAAAATCCGTTCAGCTTATGCTTCTCGAATAACAAGAAAAATTTAAAGTATAAAAGTGGAAACAGGGCCGTACAATTCAAGTTAATGTTAACTTAACGTGGTGGGTGATGTTGCTCTGCTGGAACTAAATTGTTGATTTGGAATTTGATGGGACTAATGTGCATTCACGTTTTTTGGTCCACTGGTCATGGTCTTGAGTCCATTTACTATAAACATGATCAACTATAAGTTAAGTCATTTTTTTAATTTATAAGTTGACTCATTTTAAGCCATCTACCCGTTCTTTGACGACCCACTAAATCGAGGAATGCAAGCTCAGTAACAGTTCATTCCTCTCCCACTTTACACACCCTCGCAGTACAGATTCATTATAATGCTGATGAGCTTTGAGGTATTCTCCAAAGAGAGTTACATAAATACTATTAATACCTTCTTTGTACTCTGCAGCCAGTGAGATCTGGTCAGACCTTGGCAAGCAGGAACCGCCAGGTCCCCTCCATCCTTCCTGCACCCCCTCGAGGTGTGACCTGGGCCCAGACGTCAGCGCTTTCCCCCTGCCTTGGCGGCCCTTGTGGTCTCAGGGCCCCACCACAGCCACCTCCACCAGCTTTTGCTGCAGAGACCACTGACCCCACAACCATGAGCCACTGCAGCTGCTGTCACCTGTGAGGGCAAGCATCTGGGCTCCGCTCCCAGTTGGGCTCAGCTCAGCTCTGCAGCCTCAGCTCTGGACCTCCTGATGCAGGGTCTGAAAGGGGCCTTCGCAGAAGACCATCGAATGCCGGACGACAACTGGGAAGCTGGGGGTTCATGTGGGCGCCACCCATCCCCTAGCCTCTGAAGTTAAGGTAGAAGGAGAGGCGCCCCATCAGCTCACCTGAGCAACCAGTTCCTTCCTGTGGTGCTAGTGTATATGACAAGACTTGTGAGCATGTGGCTAAGCGTCTGCTGAGAACAATCCCCAAATATCCCACTGTGATTCCAACATTCCCGCCACTGTTCTGCGGTGGTTGCTGCTCTCCCCAGACACCAACAAGCATCTCAAGTGCGGGGAATTCTTGATTCTAAATGAACACAACTCTTAGCCCTATGGCAGCCTAGATACCGTGCTATGATTTTGTTCCAGTAAAAAGTAAATAAGTGAACTTTGTAACTTCTGCAAAGCTCTTCATCCTCACCCAACAATGTCTCCCAGAAGGGTTTGCAAAAAGCCATGTTTGCCAGCATGCTGTTTTCTCCAGGCTCAGCTCCTAGAGATAATACCAATGGTGCTGGTACCCAGTGCCACGCAAAAATGAAAATGCACACACAAATCCAAGGGGGCACTGCTGTCACCATGGGACAGAGCCAGCTCAGAAGCCCAGGCCACTGGCCCTGAGGGGTAGGTGTTCCTAGCAAATTTAGAGCAAATCCCCAGAGACAAGTTCGCATTGTTTCCCATCTAAACCCACCTGTTGCAACAACTGAGTGGCCACACAGACATCCACATCTGACCCTACTCCGTGATTCTAAAAGGAAGATCCGAGCAGAAAGGGGAGGCACAGCTTCACTCATAATATCCAGAGGCAAACGGCAGACCAAACTGTCCCCACTCCAACCCAAGAAGTTAAAAACCTAAATGAGTCTAATACAGAGTTGTAGGAAAGTTAACTTTTTTCTCTGGGAAACACAAGGAAATCTTGTTTACACTTAAAATTGGTGACTTCTACTGTATGTATTTTATATCTCGATAAAAAAATCACCGATGAGAAATGAACCCTGCTTTCCCCTGCCCCAGAGCCCTTCCCATGCCATTCTGGAGTCCTCTGCTTTGTTTCGGGAGCATTTGCTCTTTGTAATGAAGGACGGGTGCTTCTGTTTCTTTAATGTGTGGGTCTCTCTTTAGGCCAAGGCTCCATGAGAGGCTGTCAGCTCATCACCAGATGAGGCCTGGTGCTACCACTTAGCAGAGGATGGCTGGCATCTGGATGGTCCTGGAGCCTCGGGGCTTCTAAGCCTATCTCAAGGACCCACAAAGTTCTGTTTGCCTTGAAGGATGTGTATGTTCACACAGTTATTCAAACGTACACAGTGAGGCGGTCACCATCACAGTCAAGATGGAGGACATTTCTGTCACTTCAAAAAGAGCACCTTTTTCAATCAATCCCCTTCCCTCGGGATCCGCCTGGATTCGGGCAACACGGATCTGCTTTTTGACACTATAATTTTGTCTTTCCTAGACATTTATGTAAATGGAGTCACTTGGTCTGACTCCTTTCACTGAGCACGGTGCCTGGGAGAGCACCCCTGCTTCTCTGTGTATTTGTAGCTCTTGGATTCTTGCGGCTCAGTAGCACTGCATCCTGTGGATGCACCAGGGCGAGATTATCCACTCACCAACGGATAGACCTTTGGGTTGTTTCCAGATTGGGGCTATTACAAATACAGACACTAGGAACACACAGGTCCTTGTGTGGACACGTTTGCTCAGGGCTGGGACGAGGGTGAGGCAAGGAGAGCATTGGGTACAAAGTTTAAGGAGGCGCTCACTCGGGGTGCTGCAAGAGCAGCCCAGGGGCGTGAATTTCCCTCCCCGGGCACCTGTCTTGTCTCACATAGTCTCACCCTTGGTTTTCATTTCTTTGGGAATGGGACTGTGACATCCACAACCAAGAGTGGGATGCTGGGTCATACAGTCAATGTTCATTTAAAATTATAAGAAACTGCCAGACCAGTCCCCAGCGTGGACTCACCACTTCCAGAACCTTCTGCAATGCATGGGAGTTCTGGTTGTTGCACCTGCTCCACCACACCTGGGGCTTTTCCAGTCTTCCCGTGCTGGCCCTCGGGTAGGTTTGTGCAGTAGTGTCCGCTGTGACTTTAATTCACGTTTCCCTAATGACTCATGATGCTAAGCACTTTTCCACATTTCATGTAATTTGTCTACCTCCTCTGGTGAAGTGTCTGTTCACATCATTTGCTCATTTTTGAGAGGCTCTTCATCCTACTGCATCTTTCTTTTTAAATAGTTGTTGTTGTTGCTTAAGATTTTATTTATTTGTCAGAGACAGAGCACAAGCAGGGGGAGCGACAGAGGGAGAGGGAGAAGCAGGCTCCCCACTGAGCAGGGATCCCGTCATGGGGCTCGATTCTAGAACCCTGGGATCATAACCTGAGCCGAAGGCAGACGCTTAACCCACTGAGCCACCCAGGGGTCCCCCTATTGCATCTTATTCTAAGAGTTCTATTGTAGGTTCTCAATGGAAGTCATGCATCAGATATATGTTTTGCAAATATTTTAAGAGCATGTAATGCTCTACTGTTTTAGCTATATCCCAAAATTTTTAATATTAAGGTTAAAATTTAATATGCTGTGTTTTTATTGTTACTTACTTCAAAAATATTTTTTAACTTCCTCGGTGATTTCTTCTTTGACCCATAGGTCATCTTAAAGTGTGTTGTTTAATCTCCAGGTATTCGGGAGCTTTTAAAAAGATGTTTTGTTTTTTTTTTTACTTCTAACAATTTTGTTGCAGTCAAAAACATTTTTTATGTAATTTATGTAAAGTTTCAATATTTCAGAAACTATTGCAGTTTGTTTTATGGCCGAGAATATGATCTCTCTTGATAAGCATTTTACATGTGCCCTTGGAAGGTCGTGTTGCAGTTGGATGTCATGTTCTATAAATATCAGGTTAAAGAAGTTAGCTATGCCAATCAGATTACCTATATTCTCACTGATTTTTTAGTGTCTAATTGTTCTATTCATTTCTGGGAAAGATGTATCAGAGTCTCCAAGATAATGTTACGATTTTTGCTTTAAACAATCGTGCCTTTTTAAAAAATCCAAGAGAAGAAAACCAAAATTATGTTTAGTCTTTTGTATTTATTTACATTTTTACCATTTCCAGTGTCTTTGGTTCTTCCTGCTGATCTGAGTTGTCCTCTTGAGTCATTTCCCCTCAGACTGACGGGGTCTCTGGAATTACTTGTGAAGATATATTTCTCTGTTCTTGTTTATCTGAAAATGTCTTTAGCTATTTGTTTTTGAAGGAGTTCTTCATTAGATAGCAAATTTATTAGATTTCAATTGACAATTTTTTCCCTTCAGTACTTCAAATAATCATTCCAATGTCTTTATGTGTGTATAATTTCTGATGAAAAGTCAGCCATTATCACTGATCCCTTGTAGATACCATGTTATATTCCTGTGGCTGCTAGCCACATTTTCTCTTTACTCTGGTTTTCAGCAGTTCGACTATAATTTAACTAGGGGCCATCTTCTTGGAGTTGCCTGGATTTGAAAATTAATGTTTTCCATCAAATTTTGGACAAGTTTGAGTCTTTCCTTTATTTCTTCAAATATATTTGCTGCCTTTTTGTCCCTCTTTTTCTGGTATTCCAATTACACTGTGTTGAATTTATTCATACTGTGCCATAGGTCTTTGAAGTTCTGTTCAGTTTTATTCAATGTTCATTCTCACTTTCATTTAAGATGAGCAATCTCTATTGATCTATCTTTTAGTTAATGAATTCTCTCTCCTGTACCTAATATGCTTATAAACAAATCAAACAAATATTTTAATTTCAGTTATTGTACTTTTGAATTGAGAATTTCCACCTTAATCCTTTTTTTTTTTACAATTTCTGTTTTTCCATTGAGACACTCTGTGTGTTCATTCATTGACAGCATATTTTCCTTCCATTCTTCGAATATATTTATAATACCTCATTTAAAATTTTTGTCTGCTACATCCAACATCTGAGCCCTTTTGAAAACGGTTTTTATAGATTGCCTTCTTTTACTGAATGTGTATTACACTTTCCTGTTTCTTTTCATGTGTTGTATTTTTTGGGGGAAAAATCCAGTCATTGTAAATAATATGTCATAGCATTTCTGGATTCTGTCCTCTTCTTCTGAAGATGATTAGTCTTCTAATAGGCAGTTTATTTGCTTAAATTGGGGCTGGAAGTGTTGTCTCCCATGCAGTATGCAGCTGCCCAATATCTGTTCTTGTGACTTTTCACTGCTGCTTTTTTAGCCTATAGGACTTACCTGAGTCTGCAAAATTGGCAGCCAGTCAGGATTTGAACAGAGACGGCTTCGCCCTCTCAATGGTCTCCTTGCTTCTAGGTATTTCCCTATTTTTGCCAGGGCTCTGCCAGATTTGGACTCTGTTCTTTAACATTTCAAGCCTGACTGGCTTCAGCTTTTTACCATCAAGCTGCACACCATTAGGGAATAAATTCAGTAAACAAACAAACAAAACACCTCTCAGGTCTGGTTCTGCATGGCTCTGTCTGTCCGTAATTGGTCTCTCTCTACTGAGTACCTGCTTTTTCCCCCAGGTCCCTGGGGTCTCCCTCTCATGTGTATCCTTGAGCTGACAACCAGGGATTTTAGAGACTTTACTTTCTGAATTTGGATCTCAATCCCTCTAGATTCTTACACGTCCAGATTTTTCCTTTGAACTTGGAAACGTGAACTCTGGTCTCTGGTACGTTTGGCTGACAAGACTGTGTTTTCTCTCGATGTTTTGCTCCACAGCCAGAGCTGGGGAAGAGGTGGCAAGGGGGAGGGCCTGACGGCGCCATTGGCTAGAGTCTTCCCTTCCAATCTTTCACAACTTCTAATCCACCAGCCCAGCCAAAGATCCTGGTGTGGACTCTGAAGAGGCAGAAACACAGGGAATGCAGGTAAATCTGCTGCCAGTCCACGAGAGGAAACTCCCCTGCTCTTCCTCCTGCTGCCGCACCTGATGCCCTTTCCCTCTGTGAGTGACCCTGTGCAGTGGTAACCTCCTCTCCTCACCCCAGTTTGGAGCCCTCTGTGTGCCCTGTCCTCGAAGCTGAGCTGAGGTAGGGGCAGGAGAGGAGCTTCTGGTACCTGTGACTACTGAGTAACCTGTCTTTTCTCCCAAACTTGAGCCTTCTAGAAAATTAAGTTCTGGGCTAGGTGGGCCCCTTTTTGAATAGACTCAGGTTTAAGTTTGGATCTGTAGGGAACTAGCTGTAAGACCTTGGGCATTATTTAGTCTTCTGACCTTCAGTTGTCTCATAATATCTTACAATAGCAACTGCCTATTTAGAACAGTGCTAAAGATTAAATGGAAGGAAAGCAATCAGCATAGAGTCTGGCACATAGTAATGCTCAAAAAATATGATCTCCTACTACAGTTCTGTTGAAGATAAAGTTGAATGCATTGGACGATGAAGCACTGTCTTACATCAAACCCAGGCGTCATCCAGGTTGGCGAGGCTAGCTTGGTCAATACACATAACCTGCCACAACTTCAATTTTTCTGAAAATAAGAATGATGTCACCTACCTCATAGAAGGTGCAAGGATAAAATGACACAATACATATAAAACACTTAAAACAGGATTTGGTACATAACGAGACCTAATAAATGTTACCTATTGTTAAGGTTCGTCCTCCCAAAACTCTGCAAGGCTTTATCATCCCATATTGTTGCTGAAGAAACAAAGGTCTAAAAATTAAGACTCTTGTCCAGGGCCACCCGGGCACTCACTGGTGAGCCAGGACTTCGTCCCTTCCGTGAAGAGCAAACACACCTGTCCAGACTGCCTTCCTCGGGCCGCAGGTGGACCCCCAGCTGTCGGATTCCACAGCTCTCTGTGCTTCTAGGATAATACTTCGCACAGTCCGACCTGCCCTGCAGTGACACCCTCCAGGGCGACTGGCCCAGTCTCACTCCTCCTGCGTGAACCAGCACCTGACATCAGCCAGCCCCTGGAAGTGCCGTTGACCTGAAATGAAATGAGGTGCCCCGGGTTGGAGCCCCAGAGCAGGGAGGGCTTCCTGTGAGCCTGCGTGCCAGGGCAAAGATGACTCCTCTCCCGGGACCGAGTCTGGACCAGGAGGAGGAGGGCGGGGCTGATGGCACAGAAGGGAAGTTGGGACAAGCTGCTGGCTTGGGTCAGAGAGCAAAGTGGGGGAAGGGGACACGCCAAGGGCAGGTGGCGATGGAGAGACAAGGGCCATTCACTTAGGATTCTGGGCTCTGAAAAGCCACTGATGGCTCCCTACCCCGAACCCGAGGACTGGCTTGTGACCTGGCCTCACGGTCCCTGCCCGGCACTTGCTCCTGCAGGAGAGACCTGAGACACACCCAGGGAACCGCAGGAGTTCGAACACGTGCAGCCACCTGTCAACGCCCAGAAAAGGAAAGGGAGTCCGGTCACTGTGAGGATGAGGAGCTCTGGATGGCCGGTGGGGAGGGGTCCGTCTAGGAGAGCTTCCTGGAGAAGGAGGGGCAGGAGGGGGGTGGGGAGGGAGAGGAGGAGGCTCAGCTTTGGCCAGGAGGGGGCAGCTAGCTGCAAAGGAGGAGGAGAGAATCGGGGGGGGGGGAGGGGGGGGGGGGGGGGGGGGGGGGGGTGATAGTCTTTGAGGGAAGAGGAGGCTTCCTGCCTGTGGCTGGGATGCTGGGCGTGGTCCCCTGCCCATCCACGGGGGTTGCTGGAGGAAGAGACCATCACAGGTGTCTCGGGGGGGCCCAGAACAAGATCTCCAGGGAAGCAGGACGAGGATAACCACTGTCATGCATGCTTCCAGCTCAGTGGCCTCCCCTCCCCGCGGGGGCTTTGCTTTCTGCCTTGAGGACACCCTGCCAGCCACGGCCTCCATCCTCCGTTCCCCAACTCTCCCCCGGGCAGACTGCAGGGAGGAGGGACCACCACCTCCCAGCGAGGGGGGCCGGCCGGCCTTGCCAGCTGTCTGTGCCCTCACCTTGGCCCATCACGATCCCTTCCTCCTCTCTCTCCCGGGGCTGGCAGCACCGCCCACCACGATCCCTCCCTCCTCTCTCTCCCCTGGGCTGGCAGCACCAGCTCTGGTCCTGACAGACAAGTCGCGCATCCCTGCCTGTGTCCCCCACCCCCTCCCCACCCTCCCAGCTCTGACCCTCTGCCCTCAGCTGGCTGAGAGCCACATCACCCTGATGTCCATGGAGTGAAGGCCTGGGTGAGGCCGCCTCTCTCTCCCTCTTGGGTTGCTGGCCCTGGCCTGTCTCTCCCAGGACATTCTCCATCCTCCCACCCC